>NC_073635.1:64874347-65179130 GCF_029407905.1 Bubalus kerabau
TCATGTTCAGGCCTCGGGCTAGCTTCCTTTAAGTTTAAGAAGGGTCAACAAGTACAAGAGAAAGGACATTCCAATAGGGGTGAAAAGCAAGAACAGCCAGAGGAACACAGGGAACTGTCAAGATCAGCTACCTTACGGGATGTCAGCACTGATGGAGGCAGGAGAGAAATGTTTAAAATGCTATGATGAATTGCTTAGTGAGATCGATACAAGTGTGGATATATGATAACATACTAAATTATTTATTTTATTTTAATGATGAAACATCTAAATATCTCTTTTTATATTAAAATTACTACATCATATAATATAAATAGGTATCTCTCATTAACAAAAATGTCTTGATGAAGAAAATACATAAATACTAGGTTAGATTTAAAAATTAAATATCCCTAGTTAAGCACTGATTAGTACTGATAAGTCCATGTCTAGTTTTCCTTTTAATGACTCAAATACAGGGAATTTGGTTACACTTTTGTTGGAAAGCAGTAAATAAAATAGAACACTGAAACAGCAAGCAGCCACTATCCATCGTGTAAGAGAAACAGGCAAATAACCAGCACAACTCCACTTTCAGGGGTTATAGGTTATAAGTTAACAAAATTAGCATTAAGTATGTTAATATTTTTGTTTTATTTTTTTCTCCCCATAAAGACTTGCATGTGATATAAGAATATTTTAGTATGGAAATTTACCACCTAATTTGTCAAGTTTCTATGACAAATAATAATATCTTTAATGTGATAAGTTGTGGTAACCTTTTTTGTTTCTAAAATGCCAAGATAATAATTCATTACTACAACCAAAAGTCATGTACAGACATACATGGAAGATACTGCACATTTGGTTCCAACACTATAAAGTGAAAATCACAATAAAGCAAGTCACATAACATGTCTGGTTTCCCAGTGCATATAAAAGTCGCAGTCTACTAAGTGTGCAATACCATCATGTATAAAAAAACAATGTACATTCTTTAATTTTAAAATATCTTACTGCTTCAAAAACGGTAACCGTCATCAAAGCCATCAGTGAATCACAGTAGTAACATCAACGATCACTGATCATGGGTCACTATAGCTAATAAAAAATCTTTGAAATATTGTGAGACTTACCAAAGTGTGACACAGAGATATGCAGTAAGCAAATGCTTTTGAAAAAATGATGCTGATAGACTATATTGATGCAAACCATCAATTTGTCAAAAAACACTAATCTGTAAAGCTCAATAAAACAAACTGCAATGAAATGAGCTTTGTCTCTACAAATAAACATACATTTATCATTACATATTTTAAAAATAAACTTCAGGTACATATACCACATTATCATGAAATTGCTAGGTGATAAATTATAATTTATCTTGACACAATTTTATGAAGGTGATGCAAGTGATCACACTTCAATTACCAATGCTGACAATAAATTCTGACATTAAAGTCAGTGGAGAATTACAACAAACAATTTGGGCAGGATTACATAAATCACTCATATCTATGAGGAATAAAAGTTTTGGTTACTGGACTACACAAAGATCAATGACCAACTGAGGTACTCACTGAAGACAAAGAAAATATGGAATGTGTACTGAAAGAACATACTTTATAAATACAAGTTACAACCATGTAACTAAGCAGCTGAAGGATGAGGACTGTTTTATTAAAGAGTATTTCTTCCTTATGAATATAAATATATTTATTATGAATATATATGTGTGTATACAGCAAGCATTTCTGACTTCTTCCCCATTTTATCATCCCCTTATAATCTAACACAACATTCATTACTAATAATTAAAGTAAATGATGGTATTTTTAAGTTACAGGTTATCAGTAAGAAGTAAACATCACACAAGGACTTTGAATCCTCTCTTGGGAAAACTGTTAGATGGTTTTCTGTTGTTTCAGAATCCCTGTATCATGTTAGGTGAAATAGTACTTTGTTATTGTCTTTATTCGGAGTTTAAGTGTGGTTTTAAAAGACGTACAAGGGTGCCAAGGAGACAAGGGGTGGACAGTGATGGTTATATTTTGTGTCAACTCGTGTAGGCTATGGTATCCAGTTATTTAATGCTAATTTATGTATTACTGTGAAGGTAATTTGTAGATGTGAGTAATACCTACAATCAATTGCCCATATGTAAAGGAGATTATCTTCTTTTATCTGGGTGCGTGCAGGCATGCTAAGTTGTTTCAGTTGTGTCTACCTCTTTGTGACCCTATGGACTATAGGCTACCAGGCTCCTCTGTCCATGGGATTCTCCAGGCAAGAATACTGGAGTGTGCTGCCATGCTCTCCTCCAGAAGATCTTCTCCAACCAGGAATCAAACCCATATCTCTTATGTCTCCTGCATTGGCAAAAAGCACCAGGGAACCCCTTTTATCTAGGGGGTCTCATCAAATCAATGGAAGGCCTTAAGAGCAAAACCAAGGTTTCCCTGTGGAAGAAGAAAATCTGCCTCTAGTACTACAGCATCAGCTCCTGCCTGAGAGTTTCTAGCCTGCTCTTGCCTGCGCTACAGATTTTGGATTTGCCAGTCCTCACATTCATGTAAGCCAGGTCAAAAATACCAATTTGCTGATACTTAGATGGGCTTATTTTTGGAATCTTTCTCATAATTGTCAGGTAATTTAAATGTGACCTTTTCCCCAAGTCTGTATGTTAATATATTTGCAGAATAAATTCAGAAGTGTCCTAAGTAGGATATGAGGACAGAAATAAATTACATATTGTGATCTGAATTTTCAATTTTTAATTTAATTTTGATTCTGTAGATCTACAAAAAGTCACAAATTATTATATAATTTTATTTGCATATCTTAGAATAATCTATTCAAACTATAAAATATTATTTATGTTAACATTACTTAGTTTATAATGTGAAGATTCCATGTTGCACATAATCATCTGCCAAGTTATAATTCATTATTAACATTAAAAAGCAACTTGAGAGGTCAGCTAGCTAATTTATCAAGCTTTAGGAATAAGTGGCAGAAAAAAATGAGGAGTTACACTAATTCTGAAAACTCAGAAAGAAGAATATTAACAACTCTGCTTTATAATACTGAAACATGCTATTAGAATTATTCAAATGTGCCACATAGTGACAACTTATAATAAATATTAATTAAGGAATACTTAGCCATTTTGCTTACACCAGTGTGACCAGGGTAGACAATATAATGATAAATAAAATTATAAAACATCTGTGATTAACTTTGACGAAGTTATCTCTATGATGTAAATTCTAAGGTTTATAAAAACAACTTAAGAGAATGTGCATATTTAACAAATGTATGTGTATATTTGTATGTATGTGAGTGGTTTCTTCTGATGCCACCTGCTCATATATTTCCCTATAAAAAATCACCACTGATCTTGGGATGCCCTAAAGAGATCTATTTGCAGTGCCACCATGCCCAAGGCATTGTAGGGCAATTTACCTTCAGGTAATGGTCAAGAAGAGCCCAGTGAGGAAGCAGGTCCCTGATCCCTTTAGATCCCCAAAGCAGGTTATTGGAGGGATTTGGGAGAGGATCATTAGATTATAAGAAGAAGCTCCTATAGTCTGCTTCCAGAAGCAGTGCCTGGGCAAGGAGTCTAGGGTTCTATTCTACTAATGACAGGTAGAAGCCACCCCAGAAGGTACCTTACTCCCTCACTGGTCACAGCACCTCCCCTACTTGTGTGCATCTTTGGTATCCTGGCCAATGATTGCTTCTCAGTGCGAAACTCCTGATGTGTAAGAAGAACCCAGTGGTATATAAGGGATGGTAAATATAGTTGGGGGTGCTGCTGCTGCTGCTGCTAAGTCGCTTCAGTCGTGTCCAACTCTGTGGGACCCCATAGACAGCAGCCCACTAGGCTTCTCTGTCCCTGCGGGCTGCCGTCTATGGGGTCGCACAGAGTTGGACATGACTGAAGTGGTTTAGCAGCAGCAGCAGCAGCAGCACCCCCAACTATATTTACCATCCCTTACATACCTTTGGGTTCTTCTTCTTATACATCAGGAGTTTCCAGGCACTCTCTTCTTACCAAAGTATGCCACAAACAGCCTTTTCATAACATGTTGAAAAAGTAGTTGAAAAAGGTTCTGCTTCCCCTCATCTTTAGTGATCTCCTATTTCATGGGCAACACTCCTTTTCTTTCTTTAAAGAAGAAAGAAAAAAGCTAACTTTAATGTTCTCTCTCTCTGTCTTTCATACTTTCTCCCCTTTTTTGGCAAAAATTGCTGAAGCTACTTTCTGGCTAACCCTCAAATTTGATGCTTTGGAAAGAGTTACAAAAATCATTTCATTTTTCTTCTTAATTTTATCAAACACTCAAGTGTTTGGTGAGTGCTGATAATTTAGCTCCAGATATCATTTGAAAGCTCTGTTTGCAAACCTAATACCTATTCTTTGTACAAAAGCTCCAGCTTTAAAGAACCAATTATTTTCAAATGCAAAAATGTAGATTGCTGTATTTTTACATTTGGAAGCCTTTTAAAGTAACTTTGCAGAACTGAAATTTGTAACCATTACAAACTATTACATTAACTGTTAACTGACAGTACTTAGCTATTGTGAACTCAAAAAAAAAAAAAAGGCCATCTAAATAATATATGAAATGTCACAGATTTGTATCATACTACATGGAGTGATTAATTTTTAAAGATTTGCTATCATTACACATTCCATGGAAAAATAGAGGTCCTTCATTTAAATATAGGAATGCCATCCCATACATTTAAAGTTCCCCGTCATATCAGGCTTCAATTATATTCTTCTGACAGGTGAAAAATAAGCAATAAACAAGAACGTCGATAAGGTCACACACCTGTTATACTGTCTTCAGTTTGAGACACTTTAATGTCATAAAGATGCTGACAAATGGAAAGGGCTTTGAAGAGAACTTAGTAGTATGATTAAGGAGCTATGAAGCTAGACTTAAAATGAGAGAGTAAAAGGATGAAACATGGCCACTGAGCTCAATTTTGACAAAGTAGGATGAGGCAAGTTATCTGTTTAGAAAAATCTGGAAGTTATAAATAACAAAGAGGTTTCAGGGCTATTTTGTATTCACATGTGTGCAGACACACACACACACATATTTTCTGAAATAATTGCAATCCTTCCTTTGGTAAGATTTTAATATAATAAGTTTTCAAAACTAAAAGGATTAAAAATGAATTTTCCATAAAAAAAAACCAGAAGAATAATAGCATTTTAAAGTATTGATTTGAAATTCTAATATTGATTGCAATATTAATTGCCAGTGAATCTACAGTAAAATTTTATGATTCATCTTAGTGTACTAAGCAGAGTACAAGTTGGGCAAAAGATGTCCTGTTCTACAATTTTATATTTATCGTGAACTAGCAATAGTCCCGTAACCTCTTCCAGCCTTAGTTTCTTCATCTGTATAATAAGGACTTTGCATTGGATGTCTTAAAAACTCCTCTGGTGAAATCAAATTTTTTTCAAAGTTAAATTTAAAGTTTTGACTGTTGGTGATATTTCTTTGAATTAAAAACAATGTGTGTACAAAATACTTTAAAATGTTTTTTAAAAGCTCTCTAATAAAATATAGTGACCTTGAAAGCAACAAAAAGAGAGGTCAAAAAAGACAGAAGCTTCCTCTCTTTCCCAAGTTATTAATAGATTCAACAAATAAAAATTTGATTTTAGGTGAGATGGAATTTAAGCTTGTCAACAAGTTCTATAGAGTATTTATTACAGGAATTGGTATCATTGCCTGAGAAGCCAGGGAACACAGAAACAATAAGGAAAAGATATACATTTATTAGGTGACAAGAGAATTCTGACAGGTGTATTGAATCCCTTCAGTGGTGTGTTGAGGAGGACTGCATTGCCTATTGGCTTTATGAGTACACTGAGTTAATTTATGGGACCCTTATGCTGGGAGGAGACTTCCTTTTTGAGTGAAATAAAACTTTGTGTATGGGCAGTATTTGCTATTCTTGCTCTCTGTGTGCAGGCGTGCTAAGTCACTTCAATTGTGTCCAACTCCTGGGGACGCTATGGACGATAGCCCACCAGGCTCCTCTGTCCATGGGATTCTCTAGGCAAGAACGCTGGAGTGGGTTGCCATGTCCTTCTCCAAGGGATCTTCCCCATCCAGGGATCAAACCCAGGTCTCTAATGTCTCCTGCATTAGCAGACAGGTTCTTTACCACTAGGGCCACCTGGGAAGCCCCATTTCTTGCTCTCTACTAATGGTAGTGGTGACTTCCCAGGTGGCCCTAGTGGTAAAGAACCTGCCTGCCAATGCAGGAGTCAGAAGAGACTCAGGTTCCATCCCTGGATGGAGAACATCCCATGGAGGAGGAAATGGCAACCCACTCCAGCCTTCTTGCCTGGAGAATCCCATGGACAGAGCAGCCCTGGGGGCTACCGTCCATAAGGTCACACAGAGTAGGACACGACTGAAGTGACTTAGCATGCACAAGGGTAGTAAATACGGAGAAAAATAACTGCAATTATAAAAAAAAAATGAGAAGTTCCAAGGAACTTATCTACTTATTTCCTGAGTGACCACTGGTACCGTTCCCACCCTGACTAAAAAATTTGCCATTGTAAGTAGCTTATATTTGTCAGGCAAAATTTAAAAATCAAATAAATACATATTTAATATGGTAAGAAATAGGTATAAGTGCTACTAATAAAAATACTATATATAAATAATTGAAAGCATGATTCTTAGAGAGAGGGAGTGTTTTTGCAGACAAAGTGGTCACAATAATGCCTGTCTGAGAGTGGGACATTAGTAATCAGAGTACTTAGTAAGTGGAAGTGGAAACCAGGAAATTATGTCAAATAAGAGACAAAACTATTTTGAGCTAAAATAACTTTATGAAATTAAAAATCATATCCCATTATATTTAAAACTTCAAATATAAGCAATAAAAAACAAAATGGAAATGAATTAAGGCTACAGATGTCAAAAAGATAAAATGTCTCACAACAAAGCAATTATAATGAAGAAACAATGTAGAACTGAAAAGAAATGCATTTGAAGGAAAAAATCCTAGAGAACTACTGTGCAAGTAGAAATTTAGAATTGATAATATGAACAGATGCTGGACTAAACTGAATAATTAATAGAATAAATGTATTTTAGGCAAATAAATATTTGTTAGTATTTAAGTGAATCTCTAAGTTTTTGCATTTTAAGTAGAAAAGGCATATGCTCAGATGAATTCTGGTGACATTTATGAATCAAAGGAAGAAACACAAAATCTAATACAAGTATATGTGTATATATATTTGCGTGTGTGTGTGTGTATGTATGTGTGTGTGTGTAGGTAACAGAACATATATATGTAACAAGAATACATGTATATATAGTAAGAACATATTACATAGAAAGTGCAGACTGTTATGTTTTTTTCATTTTCAACACTAGAAGCTAGGAGACATTTGAACACCATTTATAGATAATTGAGGGCAAACTGATTTTGAGCTAAGAATTACATGTGCCTCTTTAGAGAGGAACAAAGATAACAAGTTCAGATGTCTAATGATTCAGACTGAAGAGCTTCTATAAACTTTAGGAAACACAGAATTACTTAGAGAAAGTAAGAACAAAATTTAAAGAGAAGAAAATACAAAAGGGAACATTAAAATAACTAGTGATAAATATGTGATATTTATAGTTAAATCTAAATGTATCATGAGAACACAATGCTTTAATATTGATATCAATTTCAGATTTTTGGCTTAAAAGGAATAAAAAGAGCTATTGTAATTTTTTTTTTTAAAGTTTGGTAGCTTGATAGTAAATTTTCTCAACTATTTTTGCAAGATAATAATTCATTGGGTAAAAAAATGTACAGAGTCGGAGTGGTAGTAGTGGAAAGTCAAAATGTCTTGGTGCCACAAAGGTTTAAATTAACTCCATTATATATAATAATGGAGAAAATTACATTTTCTTGATAGTCCCAAGATCAAGAAACAAGTCTTGATGAATTTATTTTATTACTAGAAATATATGTTATATTGTGCACTATAATGCATTCCATGAATATTTTTAACTTAATATTCTATGTTCTTTATAGTCAGTTACTGATTTGTGTTTCCTTATTTTTCTGATTCAATGATCAGCATCTTTACCTTATTTATCTTTCAAGTAGATTTTTAACAAGGATTTTTTAAATTTATATTTCAAGTAGATTTATTAAATCTTAGATCATTGGATTTAATCAAATTAAAGTCTTACAATACAAATTTCCCATTTGACTTAATTTCTAATTTATTTTGCTTAAGATAATATTTATATAAACATTAATATATAATGCAATGTCATAACATATAATACTAATAAAATAAAGCTCTTTAAAATAATATAAGCTTAAACAAAAACTTAAAAGTTAATTTTTTCATCTCTAGAAAACTTGTGCTTATGAAAATCAATTATGGCAGGTTGGAAAATAACATATTATTACAAGTGATTTTATTGTGAGCAATTGAAAGATTAGAGTAGAATTGATTTCAAATGAGATAAACTCTTTTCATGTGAATTTGTAACATTTGATTTGCTCCCATTATGATAAACCTAGGTGCTCCTTTATCGCCAGGTACAGTTTTCAATTGATCCAACACGTTTCAATAGAATATCTGTCTAATGTGAGGAACCTAATGATGCATCAGCAACAAAACAACTTGACTAATAGTAACTAAAGGCAGTTAGAAGTAGAACATTAAAATAATTTTGTTTTGTAAAGTCACTTCTCAAACTAGCAAAGGAGAAGAAAGCTTTACTTTTACTGGCTATGTGTAAGAATTTATTTAATGACAGTGTCTTTTATAAGAAACTTTTTTATCGCTAAGCAGCACAATCTTTATGCTAGACCTAGAAAAGTAAGCTCTTAAGATTCCAGATTTCTGTGTTCTAAAAATTATATATTTAAATAATTTTATTATCATTAATTTTAGGTTTTAACACATACTGAGATAACTGAATTGAAATACCAATACTACAAAATAACAAAAATATAATTTTTTTCTCTTGTACATTCCAATTAAAATAACCTTCTCTATAGCCTACTACTTTTAAAAGTAAGGATTTTGCTTCAAATTTCCATTTTAGTAGTGAACTAAGGTGAATACTAACTTCTTCGATTTCTATATATTGCAACGTCAACAATTCAAAAGCAATCATTCTCATCTCTACATCTCCATCTGAGAAGAGTAAGCTAGAGAGGAGGTTGTTTTAACTGCAATGTACAAGAGAAAGAAATGATATTTTGTTGTTATTTTGTAGTATGGGTATTTCAAAGCAGTTAACTCAATATGTATTGAAACCCAAAGTAAGGTAGTAATGAAATAATTTATATATTGAATTTTTAGAACACAGATATTATTCTAAAAATTTTCCCCTATTAAGAGATAAAAATGATATTTGAATTCCCTTAGCTCTGGTATCGGAGAAGGCGATGACACCCTACACCAGTACTCTTGCCTGGAAAATCCCATGGATGGAGGAGCCTGGTGGTCTGCAGTCCATGGGGTCGCTAAGAGTCTGACACGACTGAACGACTTCACTTTCACTTTTCACTTTCATGCATTGGAAAAGGAAATGGCAACCCACTCCAGTGTTCTTGCCTGGAGAATCCCAGGGATGGGGAAGCCTGGTGGGCTGCCGTCTATGGGGTCACACAGAGTCAGACACGACTGAAATGACTTAGCAGCAGCAGCAGCAGCAGCTCTGGTATATTAAGAGGAAGGCAAACAGAGTCAACTACATCACAAAGTGTGAATTCTACACTACAATAGAGAGAAAAAAAATAGAAATGATACTGAAGATACAAAGCCTATTCTTAGAGAACTGCAGAATTGTGGGGACAAGAAAAGAAGTAGTTGATCACCCAACTACCTGGCATTATGTATACATGGACTGTAGTATCAAAGTTAGAGGCCTTTCGGATAGGTCGAAGGGAACACTGAAAACCATCAACTCCACATGTAGGCTAAGACACTAACTAATTAGGTACTTCTGAGACAACATCAATTCTCTTTTGACTTTAAGATTACCCAGAGAGACCACCCTGTCCCCAAGGAAGGCAAAGAATGCAATTTAAGGTGTTACTGATATATAAGAAATAGGGTTAGCTTGAAGGAGAATCTGCTGTGTCCTGCGACCAGGAATCCTGGAGTAACCTGCTCAAACTGAGTCAACAAGGGTATGATTTACTATTTTTGATGTAACTGAGATTACATCCTTTATTTTTGAAAAACAAAAACAAAACAAAACCATTAACTTTGTTTTTCATCTGAATTGCCTTTTCAAAGAACTTCACAATATGTTTCATAGTGTTTATTAAAAATCACAATAAGGTCTTTCAGTAATGGTTAAACTAAAATGACTTAGGATAAACAGAATTAACCATGAAAAAAACCTACATTATTATCTCATGAATTTTCATAAACATTCACATAATCTTTATACTGTACTTTTATAAAAGTACAACACAAAAAATAAACAGTTCTTATTTGAATGATTTTTACTACCTTGAAGATTTTAGACATAAAATTCTTATCAAATTTAACTGTTTAAAAATACTTGGGGAAAGTTTAACAAATATATTACATAATTTATAGGTACTGATATTTGAGAAATAGGATCTATTTCACAGTAACTTTCCTTGCATGTACTGCAAATATATGCCAAGAATGAGATTTTTTTTTTAAGACAGGCAGGTCATTTCCTTCAGAAATACTCAGAGTAGAGTATCAGTAGAACGGAAGCAGTTATCAAGTGAAGAGGGGTTGAATGAGAATTCTTTCCAAGAACAGATTGATAGAAGCAGTTATAACATCAAATAGAGAATGATTCAGTTTGAGTGATGGTGGTTGTGATATGACAAGGATAAGGTGGCAACAAATGAAGTTATATGCTGAAATTCACTTTACACTTGATATTGTGATATGTCCTCTATGTCCTTCACAGAAGATTTCATATCTGTCTCTTTATACATTTCTTTAGTCCTTCTATAGTACTATATCTGTGACTATCATTTTTGGCCACTAAGTGACATTTCCAGCCAAAACACAAATTCCACTGGAAATTTAAAACTACATTGGATTATCTTTGCTTTTCTATTATTCTCTTCATAAATTTTGAAAAATGAGAATTGTGTTTACCAATCAGAATTATTTTTTACTCTTAAAATGTGTAGCATGTTAAAATGTTTACAGCAAAACATATAAAAAAACACATGAAAATATCAGTGTGTTGTAACAACGTATCTTCAATGTTCTCAATTAGAAATGCCTTATTTTTCTAGAAACAAAGCAAGTATGATTCTGATTTTAAAAGTAAGTTATGTTTGTCCATTGTTAATGAGCACCTTCATTGCTTTAATATTTAATAATATTGAAGTTATAATATTGATAAATAAATCATAATTTCAATTAGAGAAATAGTAGTGAGAGGTAGTATGGTATGAAAAGTTAAATAATATTTTTGTACAGGAAAATTATATATCATGATTTAAAAGAATCAAAACTGCATGTATATAGAAAACATGTATACCTGTGGCGGATTCATTTTGATATTTGGCAAAACTAATACAGTTATGTAAAGTTTAAAAATAAAATAAAATTAAAAAAATAAAATAAATAAAAATAAAAAAAAAAAAAAAAGAAAAGTGTGTCAAGTATACTTTAATGAATATTTAGCTTTGAAATCTGTACATCCTTTACTATTGAGAATATCTGGATCTTCCTTAAATGATAATTAATTTTAATTTTCCAGATATGGATTTTAGCTGTTTAGGATATTCAGATATTATTAGTGTTCTCCAAACTATTATTCTTAGAATAATAAAATAATTATTAAAATAATTCTTAGAATTTTTATCTTCTTTTTGAAGTGATAATTTTATTTGCCAAGTGTCTGTCTTCTCACTCTCATAGCATGCTAGTGACACATTATAGTGTAACAGTATATTCAAAGATGTGTATATGCATCAGTTAAACATTATAAGACATAATGGGTGGAAATAAAAATAATGAGAGAAGTAACCAGAAAAATTTGACTAGATTACTTGTAGCTGTTAAAGTGGTATATTAACAAGAAGTTAATATTCTCTATACACCTCACCGCTGTATATTCGATTTCCATCTATCCATCTATGCATATACCGATAAATAGAATCAATCATTTATCATCTTACTATCATCCATCTCATATTAAAATAATTGAACTTGTATTAAAAGTTAACAAATCTTTTTCATGTTTAATCAAGTGTGAAGAGTTAAGAGTTTGTGTCCGACTCCTCTGTCATGGAATTCTCCAGGTAAGAATACTGGCATGGGTAGCCATTCCTTTCTCTAGAGAATTTTCCTAACTCAGGGATTGAACTGTGGTCTGTGACACTGCAGGCAGATTCTTTACCATCTGAGCCTCCAGGGAAGCCCTGTAAATAGGTAAATAACTAATTACTTCACAAATGTTTGTACACACACAAAAAATAACTATGATATAAAAAAAGGTCACATTCTAAAATATTTTGTTTGGTGAAGAAAATACAATTAAATCCATTTAATTAATTTAAAATATGAAACTATCAATTTTTTAGGAATCCTAAAAAGTCTAAGATTTTTTACTGTTAATTCTTTGGAAAAATAAATTAGACAAATCTTGGCACTTGGTCATTTTCTGCTACTGCCATCCTTCTCTTACAAAGTCATGCCCTAAAACCGAAACTATAACATGCAAGAGTTTACTGACATAACATAAACTATGGTCACAGATGTTATTTAGACATATCCAAATATATCATGCCAACTATGCTTTCTAGCTACAGAAAATTTAGTTTCATGAGGAACTGAGGGAACTCATGAGAAACAACACACTGTAATTTAACAAAAACAAGGCAAGCAAATTGTGCGCAGTGCTATTGCTGAAATCAGCAGAGATGTTCATATATACTGAAGTATCTTAAGTAGACTGTAATACCCGAATGAAAAAGAAAATGCTCAGTTGAAAGGGGATGACTCCATCTAGAAAAATGAAGCATTAGCAGAGAACAAGGGTGACTAGTGCACCCACTTAAGTGACTGAGTTCACTATTTATCTCTGAGATACATCCTAATGATACAAAAATTTCACATGGAAACCTATAAATGCATAGATTTATTTATTTATTTCCTATTACCAAATCATATACGAAAACTTTTAACTTAAAGAAATGAAAATTGTAAAACAACAAAAAAATGGCTAAAAGCATAACATTGTTAAAATTTAGTGAAAATAGAGTGTGAAAGCTTTATTCAAAGGTCAAGTTTTAGGACACTAGGTCTGCAAAACTAACTGTGACATTCTTCACAGTTTGCTTACAGGATGGCTACTTTAGCTCCAGGCACCCTATCTTTACACAAGATTCCAAGAAGGAATGACGTTAACAAGCAGATGATCTGGCAGGAGCTATGATTTTGGAGATATCAGAGAAGGAAATGAAACATAGCGTCTGCGACAATCCCTTATGAGAGAATCACAATACAAGATACGGGTTGTAGAACAAAGCCATGCTATCTGCAGGAGAGAGGTACACGGCTTTTGAAAAACTCCTTAGTGCATGGCTGAGTTCTGGGACACTCAAGACCTCTGACTATAGAAGACCAAGTGACCTTGGCCAGACTTGCCCTTCATGCACAGGTATGGTAGGTGTGGCAGACCAGTGAGAATGTACCATGAGATAGAACTAGTATGTCTGGGTTGAGGACGAACAGAATCAGAGAAAAATGCCAGCTTCATGATCAGATGCCCCAGAGCCTGTTATCATCCACCACTGCTTTAACAGCTGCCTTCCTCCATGTCCTGGGGGTAGTGCTTCAATAGCATAGCTATTTTCCCCCATGCTTCTCAGATGCCCGATACACTGTGTCTGCTAGTGCATTCACTTCCATCAGTCCTTCATTCACATTCACCTCACATACATTTTTTATCAGTTAGACTGTGGACTTGTTCCAAGGGCTGTCTGCACTCTTCCTACCACCAATGTATCTCAATATCATTCAGACAGTCAAATTCCAGCCTTTAGCCTTAACTTATTGCTTGCCTCCTTGGACGGATGATCCTGGCATGAAGCAGTACAGGCTTTTTTTCTGGAAGCAGAGGCTGAAATAGTTTGGATTTTTTACAGGAATAGTTTGGATTTTTTTAAGTGACTACTGTGAAAGGAAGGGAAGTGCAGTAGGATTACACAGGGGAGAAGTTAAATGCAGAGCTTCAGCCCAACAAAGCCTGGTAGGGGATTCTGAAGAATATAGTGTATGATGAAGTATGCTGCTTGGGCCAAAATGGATGGGTGTTTCTTTCCATACCTTCATAAATAGACAAATACCAGCTGCCCTGGGAAAGCAACCTGAAGGAGTTAATAGCTCAAAGCTATCCATTGTCTAGAATCTAAGTAGCTAGGCAGCAAGTCCTCACTGAAAAGAGTTCTGTGTAACTTGTCATTGTCTACCACCAGCTCCTGTGGGAAAATGCAATTGGAAATTTTCTCTAGAAAAGTTATATAAATGTGCATCTCCCCCAGGGTGATTTGTTTTTAACAAGTGACAACCAGTCCAATTTTGGCTACTTTGTTCACTTTTTGTAGGAACTGTTTACATATGTTACTATCATACCATTTATCAATACCATTTATCAATCATACCATTTGCAAATATCTTCTCCTATTTGGTAAGTTGTTTTTGTTTTATTGATGGTTTCCTTTTGTATACAAAAAATATTGTAATTTATGTCAAAGAGTGTTCCTTTGCTTTCCTCTAGGAGTTTTATATTATCTGGTCTTGCATTTAGGTCTTTAATCCATTTTGTGTTTATGTATATGGTATTAGACAATGTTCTAATTTCATTATTTTATAAGTAGCTGTCCAGTTTTCCCAGCACCGATTATTGAAGGGCCTGTTTTTTCCTCTGTTCTTTATTCTTGCCTCCTCTGTACATGACCAATTGACCATGAATGCATGGGTTTATTTCTGGGATTTCTATTCTGTTCGAGCAATCTATGTGTCTGTTTTTATGCTAGTACCATACTACTTTGATTATTGTAGCTTTTTAATATAGTCTGAAGTGAGAGAGCATGATTCCTCCAGCTCTGTTCTTTCTCAGGATTGCTTGGACCACTCAGGGTCTTTCGTGTTTCAATAAAGAAGAAGTCAGAGCTACAGAAATCAGAGAAGAAAAACAAATGAAAGGAATCCAAATTGCAAAGGAAGAAGTAAAACTGCAGATGACATGTTAGTATATTCACATATTCACCTGTGGCAGATTCATTTTGATATATGGCAAAACCAATACAATATTGTAAAGTTAAATAAAATAAAATTAAAAAAAAGGAAAAAAATAAATAATTAGTGTTTCTGCTGTTTCACAGCTGTATTCTGGGACCTCCACTGTACATTGGGGTGCTTGACAGTGCACCAGCTGGTCACTGGAACTGCTCTATTTTCTTCATTGTTGTGTGTGTGTGTGTGTGTGTCTTCCTCAATCTAGATGATATTCAGGAATCTATATTCAAGTATGCTGATTATTTCTTCTGTCAGTTCAAATTTTTTAAGCCCATGTAGACTGTTTCATTTCAGTTGCATTGTTCATTTCCAGAATTCCTATTTGATCTTTTTCATACTTTAAGTTTTTTATGATATTGTTTTGGAGATATACCATTCTCTAATAAATTTGCTTTAATTCATTCAGTTCAGTCGCTCAGTCATGTCCAACTCTTTGCTATCCCATGGACTGCATCACGCCAGGTCTCCCTGGACACTCACTAACTCATGTTGCTTGCTCAAACTCATTCGCATCAAGTCAGTGGTGCCATCCAACCATCTCATCCTCTGTTATCCCCATCTCCTCCTGCCTTCAATCTTTCCCAGCATCAGGGTCTTTTCCAATGAGTCTATTCTTCACATCAAGTAGCCTAAGTATTGGAGCTTCAGCTTTAGCAATAATCCTTCCACTGAATATTCAGGACTGATTTCCTTTAGGATGGACTGGTTTGATTTTCTTGCAATCCAAGGGACTCTCAAGAGTCTTCTCCAACACCACAGTTCAAAAGCATCAATTCTTCGGTGCTCAGCTTTCTTCACAGTCCAACTCTCACATCCATACATGACTATTAGACAAACCATAGCTTTTACTAGATGGACTTCAGTCATCAAAGTAATGCCTCTGCGTTTAATATGCTGTCTAGCTTGGTCATGGCTTTTCTTCCAAGGAGCAAGAGTCTTTTAATTTCATGGCTGCAGTCACCATCTGCAGTGATTTTGGAGCCAAAGAAAGAAAGTCTGTCACTGTTTCATTGCTTCCCCATCTATTTGCCATGAAGTGATGGGACCAGATGCCATAACTGTAGTTCTTTGAATGTTGAGTTTTAAGCCAGCTTTTTCACTCTCTCCTTTCATCAGTTCAGTTCAGTCACTCAGTCCTGTCCGACTCTTTGCAACCCCATGAACCACAGCATGCCAGGCCTCCCTGTCCATCACCAGCTCCTGGAGTCCACCCAAACCCAAGTCTATCAAGTCAGTAATGCCATCCAACCATCTCATCCTCTGTTGTCCCATTCTCCATCTGCCCTGAATCTTTCCCAGCATCAGGGTCTTTTCAAATGAGTCAGATCTCCACATCAGGTGGTCAAGTATTGGAGTTTCAGCTTCAACATCAGTCCCTCCAATGAACACCCAGGGAAAATCTCCTTTAGGATGGATTGGTTGGATCTCTTGCAGTCTAAGGGACTCTCAAGAGTCTTCTCCAACACCACAGTTCAAAAGCATCAATTCTGCGCTCAGCTTTCTTTATAGTCCAACTCTCACAACCATACATGACTACTGGAAAAACCATAGTTTTGACTAGACAGACCTTTGTTGGCAAAGTAATGTCTCTGCTTTTTATTTTTTCTTTTTTATTTTTCTTTCATTTTTTTAAAATTTTATTTTATTTTTAAACTTTACAATATTGTATTAGTTTTGCCAAATGTCGAAATGAATCTGCCACAGGTATACATGTGTTCCCCATCCTGAACCCTCCTCCCTCCTCCGTCCCCATTCCATCCCTCTGTGTCGTCCCAGTGCACCAGCCCCAAGCATCCAGTATCATGCATTGAACCTGGACTGGCAACTCGTTTCATACATGATATTATACATGTTTCAATGCCATTCTCCCAAATCTTCCCACCCTCTCCCTCTCCCAGAGTCCATAAGACTGATCTATACATCAGTATCTCTTCTGCTGTCTCATACACAGGGTTATTGTTACCATCTTTCTAAATTCCATATATATGCGTTAGTATACTGTATTGGTGTTTTTCTTTCTGGCTTACTTCACTCTGTGTAATAGGCTCCAGTTTCATCCACCTCATTAGAACTGATTCAAATGTGTTCTTTTTAATGGCTGAGTAATACTCCATTGTGTATATGTACCACAGCTTTCTTATCCATTCATCTGCTGATGGACTGCTTTTTAATATGCTGTCTAGGTTGGTCATAGCTTTCCTTCCAAGGAGCAAGCATCTTTTAATTTCATGGTTGCAATCACCATCCACAGTGATTCATTAGACAAGACATTTTAAATTTTATATATTTATGATACTTGACAATATATTACTTTATTAAGTGCAACATTTGAAATTCCTTAGGGATAGTTTTGTGACTACAGTTTTTTCCTGTGTATGAGCCATATGCTCATGTTTCTTTGCATGTCTCATAATTTTTTTGTTTTAAAACTTGACATTTAAAATAATATAATGAGCAACTTTGGATATCAGATCCTCTCTCCTCTATTTGTTATTTATGTTGTGCTGTTAATTTTGTCATTGGTATTACTGCCAATGAATATTTTTTTCTTTAGTTAATTTCTGTAATAGTCTGTGTCATATGTAGCCACTGAAATTATCACCATATTAACTTATACTACTGCATTTCCTTAACTACATTGAATCAATGTCTTTTTACATGTACTGTGTACATTTGAAGGATGCCTTCATTCTATGGCTGTTTACAACTCTGTCTTAGACTTCATTTCTTGTCTTTGCAGGTAAGTTGGACATGAGATATTAGAACCTATTCCTTATCTTCTTTGCCATATTCACATCTTTGTACATATATGTGGTTTTGTTGATATTCAGGAATATGTCAGAATTTTTCAAAACCCTGTATGAACAAAAAATTTCCAGATCTTTCTTTTAACCTTTTTGGGTAGCTCATTCTTTGCTCTAGTTCATATCAGAGACTCAAGCCATTATTTAACAATATTAAGTAATTCTTGTGACTGCTTTTAACCAACACCATGGGTATTGAACTTTTACTGTGAGTGTTCTGAGGCAGATCAAATAAAGACAAGCCCTGTAAATGGGGTTTTCCAAGGAATTTTCCAAACATGTTAATTAGAGAAATTCTGCAAACAAGGCCCTCTGGGTAACTCCAAATTCAATCTGCTCCTTCCAGTGGCTGGTTTCCAGGTATCATGTTTTGAGGTTGCAGGATGTTAAGACAATACCATAGGAAACAGGGCAAGGTAAAATGTCAGAAATTCTGCTATTGTTAAAGAGGTCAGCCATTTTTTTCTGAATAAAGGATCAACTGATTATTACAAACCTTTGCTTAATTTCTTGAGTTAAGAAAGTTTGATGATTTTCAGTGTTTTTTTTTTTTTTTTTAAACAAGTGATCTTTATTGGTTTTATGGTAAGAGCAGATTTTTTTTAAGGCTCTTATTCTGCCATTCCACATGTGTTTTCCCTTTTTCATGAAATGTGTATCCCTTCTTTGTTTTGAATTTAGTATCTGATATGACTGGAGTTTGGAGAAAGAGATGACACCCCACTCCAGTCCTCTTGCCTGGAAAATCCCATGGACGGAGGAGCCTGGTAGGCTGCAGTCCATGGGGTCATGAAGAGTCGGACACGACTGAGTGGCTTCCCTTTCACTTTTCACTTTCATGCATTGGAGAAAGAAATGGCAACCCACTCCAGTGTTCTTGCCTGGAGAATCCCAGGGACGGGGGAGCCTGGTAGGCTGCCGTCTATGGAGTTGCACAGAGTCATACACAACTGAAGCAACTTAGCAGCAGCAGCAGCAGTATGACAGGAGTTTTCATAACTCCTATCTGCTAACATTACATTACCTACATTGTAGACATGTCTCTTCGTGTATTTTTCTGCAAATTTCCCACCTGTTCTCTCAATAAGTTCAAATGCCTGCAAGCAGGTGTCACTGAGGGACCTGATGCTAACACAAAGGTTTATTACTTTATGTGATTTTTAAGACTGCATAAGAATTGTGATGTGACTGCATAAGAATTTTCTGTGCTTAGATTTTCCTATGAAAATAAAAAGTCACAAAGTTATTATTTAAAAATTATAAAGATGATTGCATTTTTAATATGTGTCTAAAATATTTGGAAAATAATAAAATTGAGTTAATATGAATTTTCAAAATTTTCTTGTTTCTCAACTGAGACTATGAATATTAACTAACATGTTGGTCACACATTTTTGGAACAACAAATTTTTCAATGAAATCTAGTTATATTTGCTCTCTGTTACCAGCTTTTAGATTTTGTTATGCCCACTACTAATTATATAATCAAATATATGCCTAATTAATTATATTATGAAATATGTAAAGGGCATTATACAATATTTTTGAAGCAACAGTTTTATCAAAATGTATAAATATTTGGAAACATCAATAAATTATACCAGATAGTATAAAATTTTGATATAATTAAAAGAACTAAAGATGACTAACCCTATAATTAGGACATTTATATTGAATGTGAATGGATCAAAAACTCATGCCCTTTATGCCACTGTAGGATTTTTATGACTGTGAAGTTTTAAGTTTCCATAATATGTTAAATTGAATTATATATATATATATAAAATCGAATTATACTTTTATATTAAAATCATACATTTACAACTTTACATTTTTATACTGTATCTTTTCTTTTAATAGTCTAATCTTACTATTAAACCTATCATTATGGCATATTTTATGTTTATCACATATAGATTGCAGCTAAAGTATAATTTAAAAACATAAAAATGGCTCCTCGAATATTTATTATTGAATTCCCAATTTTCACGACATGATTTCCTAGGACCTTTATGCCATTCTGATAAAAAGTAATTTCATTAAAATATATCCATATATATATTTATACATGGATTCCGAGTTTCTCTAGTTTGCATTTTCATGTGCCATGTTTGCTAGTTTAACATCTGTGTTTCTGCATCACATGAAAAACTGTAAATATATCTCGACTTTTGCCTATTTTAAACATTCTCAAATTTTTGGAATCCAACTGTCCTTGCCATATAGTATGTACTTGTTGAGGTCCTTTAATGGACCGGAACCTGGTGCTCCAGAGTCGATGATGAGAAAGTGAAAGAAGGAGAGAGGCTAATATTTCCTGGGTTACACAGCTGGCTTTCATGTTCCAGGAAATCAGCCAGCAATAGAGAGAGAGAGAGAGAGAAAGAAAAGAAATAAAGACACGGGGACCAAAGCTCTGATGGAGCAAAAGGTGTTTTAATCAACATGGTGTGGGCATACAAGGTAGTTATTCTCAGATAAAGATTGGAATTCCAGACTTACAAAACATAGGTGATCCGTATTAAAGACAGAGTTGTAAACAATCACTTTTACCATATGGATCATAAGAAGGAAGAGGGTACTCATCACCATATTGAAAAATTAACAAAAGAAATGCCTGGATCCCTCAGCCCTGGGAGAGGCTTGCCTCTCCTCTTAATTCCTGAATATTCAGGAATTAATAAGGAACAGAGGATTCCTGACAGATCCAGAACAGCACACAGGAAGCCTCCTGTTAAATGCTTCCTGATATGTACTGACCCTTAGTCCTAGTTGTTGAATGAACACTAACTGATATTTCTTCATTTAAATTTTTTCAGTCTTTTTAATATTTCTCTCATTCAAATTGTTTTCAGTTTACCAGTTTGTCTTTCACATTCCATTGCACTATTGTCATATAAAGGTATTAGTTGAAATCTTTGATTTAGGGTTGTAGAATAATAAGGGAAATATCAATTCTGATTTAATATTGTAAAAGGATATCAAGTAATTTTAAGACAGAGTCAGAGAAAAAATAATTACAATGAAATTTAATCAGCCTGAGCTGCTCAATATATCAAGCAAAAATACTGTAGCATCAGTTTTTCCCCAGTTAATTGTTTGAGCTTCTACCTGCCCCATTAACAAGAAATACATCTCTCGCAGGCTATAAAGTCTTCAAAATGTCTTAGGGATACTAGGGGCTTGGACTGTTCAGAGACAGGTCAGAGAGTGAAGAGGAAAAGTTTCATCAGATTGATAATGTCATGGATTTTGGAAAAGAACTAGAAATTGTAATATTTTACTTTACTCTTTTTACTTTTTGAAATGTGAACATTTTAAAAACACATATGAAAGAATAGAAAATGGAATGGTGAGAATTTATGTACTCATAATTATGTTTTAACAATTACCAACAGTCTGCCATGCTTATTTCATATCTCCCCCACTTTTCAGAAGGGAAGTGGCTATACTGTTTTAAATTAAATCCAAGATATCAAATCATGTAACTATTAAATGCATCACTAGATATCTTTGTGTGTGTGTGTGTGTTCAGCTGCTCAGTCCTGTTCGACTCTCTGTGACCTCATGGACTGGTACCCACCAAGCTCCTCTGTCCATGGGATTTCCTAGGCAAGAATACTGGAGTGGGTAGGCATTCCCTTCTCCAGGGGATCTTCCCAACCCAGGAATCAAACTGATGTCTCTTGCGTTGCCTGCATTGGCAGTCGAATTCTTTCACTGAGCTACCTAGGAAGTTCTAGGTATCTTTTGTAGATCATGACATTTAGTCATTCTATAATACTGGTATCACATTTAATGAAAGTTTTTAAAATGTGTCTATAAAATGCTTATTCTAATCAAAATCCAAATGCTATCTGGTTATAAATGTTATTGTTTTATGCTATATATATTAAAACTATTCAAGAGTGATCTAAAATATTGCAACTGACTTATACATCAACCCTCTTTGTACCAGCTGGCATTATAATCCAAGGACTGCATCAGTAGCCCACTACCACATGAGACAATAAACATGGCCATTCTGCTTTCCTGGAAACTGTTCCTAGGACTGTATTTCCCTTTTTTATAATTCAGATAAAAAATGTCTAGTTACATATACTATTTCCAATGTAATGTGTTATTTTCCCTATATTCACCTTTCTGCATGCCTCAGATTGATGAAGCATCTGAGAAAGACTCTGTAGGTGATTGCTAAGTACTTCACACTGTATCTATAAAAGGTGGCAGCATTAAAACATCCCAAATATGTTGGCTTAAAATAATACACATCAATTTAGCTTATAATTAAGAGGGTGAACCATTTATATTGGGCTAAGCTGAGCATCTCTACTTTTGATTTTAATTGGAATCACTCATGTGTCTGCATCATTTCACTCACCTATGCTTTTGGACATTGGCAGGCCACTAGTCGGGGTGATAAATGAGTTATCCATTTGTCTCTTTCATTACACATAGAGGCTTGGGCTTTGTTAAACAAAGGCAGTTGAAGGGTTTCCATCATGTAAATGTTTTTCACCTTTATGCTTGCAACATTTTGTTTTTGATCAGTCACTCAGTTGTGTCTGACTCTGCCACCCCATGGACTGCAACACACCAGGCTTCCCTGTCCTTCACCATCTCCTGGAGCTTGATCAAACTCATGTCTGTTGAGTCAGTGATACCATCCAACCGTCTCATCCTCTGTTGTCCCCTTCTTCTCCTGCCTTCAGTCTTTCCCAGCATCAGGGTCTTTTATAATGAGTCAGCTCTTCACAGCAGGTGGCCAAAGTATTTGAGTTTCAATTTAGCATCAGTTTTTCCAATGAATATTCAGGATTGATATCCTTTAAGATTGACTGGTTTGATCTCCTTGCAGCCCAAGGGACTCTCAAGAGTCTTCACTAACACCACAATTCAAAACCATCAATTCTTCGGTGCTCAGCCTTCTTCATGATAACTTTTGTTCTAGTGGTCAAAACAAGTAACAAGACCAAGGCCAGAATAAATGAAGTAAGAGACCACACAAAGGTAGGCTAAGCTAAATGTTCTGAAGAATAGTACACTGAAAATCTACCACATATTTCACTCCTCATTTCAGTTTAGTCGCTCAGTTGCATCCAACTCTTTGTGACCCCTTTTACTCTCTGTGCCTCTTTGAAGACTTACAAGACTTTCTAGAACTAAAACCCAAAAAAGATATCCTTTCCATCATAGGGAACTAGAATGCAAAATTTGGGAATCAAAAGATACCTGGAGTAACAGGCAAATTTGGCCTTGGAGTACAATATGAAGCAGGTTAAAGGCTAACAGAGTTTTGCCAAGAGAACACACTGGTCATTGCAAATACCCTCTTCCAACAACACAAAAGAAGACTCTACACATGGACATCATCAGATGGTCAATACCAAAATCAGATTGATTATATTCTTTGCAGCCAAAGATAGAGAAACTCTATACAGTCAGCAGAAACAAGACCGGGAGCTGACTGTGGCTCAGATCATGAACGCCTTATTGCCAAATTCAGACTTAAATTGAAGAAAGTAGGGAAAACCACTAGACCATTCAGCTATGACATAAATCAAATCCCTTATGATTATACAGTGGAAGTGACAAATAGATTCAAGGGATTAGATCTGATAGACAGAGTGCCTGAAGAACTATGGACAGAGGTTGATGATATTGTATAGCAGGCAGTGATCAAGACCATCCCCAAGAAAAAGAAATGCAGAAAGACAAAATGATTGTCTGAGGAGGCCTTACAAATTTCAATCCTTCACATAGCTATATTTTAGAGTATATTTTGACAACTTCTTCATGAGAGAAAAGAAAAACAGTCTCATAAATTAAATTCCACTTAAAGCATCCCTGTGTAGGATAATCTGATTAATATATTTCACTTCGTTTGAGAAAAGCAATATAACAGCATTATATTCACAACACTAATCATCTGTCCCAGCTTATAATTAAGTAACATTGATAAAGTCCCTTGATGCCTTTGCTTGGTTTACTTCAAATCAGAGGAGATTGTATCTGTCTATTCTTCATCAAAATGGCATTTTTCAATTGCATCACATGCACCAGACAACCACAAGCCTCAAATCTGACAAGACTGTCTTTCAATACACAATGGTGGAAACTGACAATGAAGCCCTGGGAGACTGATGCATTTTCAATAATGCAAGGATTTTTTTTTTTTTTTTCCCTTAAAACCTGCCTTCCCCGCCCCTGCCTCCCCCCGCAGGGAAAAGGTTTAAACCACTCAGTGAAGGAGAAAAGCTATTTTACTGTTTTTTTTAATGGTTATTTCTTCAAACTTGAAAAGTTTCATGTCACTTTCAAGTATGTTATTAAGAGAGGCAGAGCTCGAACAGATTCAAACTGTCCTCTCTCACAGCCAAATCTCCTGCAATTGAAAATGCCAGGGTGACAAAGGAAGCTGCCATGTAAGGATACACTGTTCTGGCTGAAAGGAACTAACTCTCCTGATAATCCTGATGGTACCTGTGTTATTTCATAGGTGGCACACTCAGATTAGATAAAAACATGACAAACTGAAAACTAATGACACCTCAGGAAAAATGTCAAGCAAGTATTATTTTTAAACAATCCTTGTTGACTGTGAGAACCTAATGTGAGGCTTCCACTGTGGTATGAGGGAAGATTGTCATGCATGCCATAAACTGAGTTGAGTGGCACTGTAAATTTGATTGGAAAATTAAATGTTTTATGAATGATATGACAGAAAAATCACTATGACCCAACTGCAGTTGGCTATGGGTCATCTGTTTTCTTTTGGCCTCAGTTACTGAAGCCAGTATTTATCTCTCTGTATCCTGTAGGATTATGTTAGCTTATACAGATTTATAATTATAAGCAAACTGGAGGAGAATTAGAAGAAATGAATAGTTTCTTCAGTGGCTGAGTTCTTATCTCTTCCTGAAGACAAGAGTTACCCTTCTGAAATGCTCTAAAAATAAATAAAATCATTAGAAAATATTTAAATTTTTCTCCTCTCATATTGGGTGCTACATTTCATAAAAATAGCATTAAGGATCTCTGAAAAGTAAAGTTTAAAGATGTATCTACAGTGCTTAGAGCTAAAGTGTTTGGTGTATATTTGTTTTACTCCTCAAAGCAGCAGCTTTCATTTAACATTTACATAATGATATTTTTAAAATACCATTTTTTAAAGACAATTTTGGCTTAAGAAAGAATTGCATACTAATATTACAGTGAGTCTGTGTATCCTTCTCAGCTTTCCCTGTGTTAACATCTCTCAAAACTAACACATTAACCTTGGGGGGAAAAAAAAAAACTATTAACTAAAGAAAAGATAATAACAAGTGTTGATGGGGATGTGAAGAAATTGGAATTCCTATGCAATATTAGCAGAGATTCTTCAAAAAATGAAAATTAGAATTATGATATTATCTAGCAATCCTGCTGCTGCTGCTGCTGCTAAGTCACTTCAGTCGTGTCCGATTCTGTGCGACCCCACAGATGGCAGCCCACCAGGCTCCCCTGTCCCTGGGATTCTCCAGGCAAAAACACTGGAGTGGGTTGCCATTTCCTTCTCCAACGCATGAAAGTGAAAAGTGAAAGTGAAGTCACTCAGTCGTGTCCGACTCTTAGCGGCCCCATGGACTGTAGCCCATCAGGCTCCTCCGTCCGTGGGATTTTCCAGGCAAGAGTACTGGAGTGGGGTGCCATTGCCTTCTCCATCTAGCAATCCTACTTCTGGTTATTTATCCAAAAGAATGGAAAACAGGATCTCAAGGAGATAATTGTAATTTCATGTTCATTATAGCATTAATCACCGTACCCAGGAAGTTGAAACTAAACCTAGATGTTCTTAGATGAAAATTAAAATTCTTTATACATATAAAGAATATAATTAAGTCATAAAAAATGAAGGAAATCCTGTTATATACTACAAAATGAATGAACATTGAAGAAATTATGCTAAGTGAAATTAGTCAACCACAGAAGGACAGAAACTACATGACTTCTACTTATATGAAGTCTGTAGTCAAATTCATTGAAGCACAAAGTGAAATGGTATTGCCAGGGCCTGACGGCAGTGGGAGATGGGCAGTTGCTGTTCAGTGTATATCAATAATGAGAAAAAAAAAAAAGTTTCAGTCATGCATGTTGAAAATGCTAGAGAGAACTACTGTACAATATTATACCCTATACTTCAAACATTTAAGAGGTTAGATTTCATGTTATGTATTTCTTTTTACCACAATTTAAAAAATGCAGTAATAACTGTAGGTTGACTTTGTCTCCTGAGATACTTCTAAACTCTCGTACTGATTCATATACTGTACTGGTGGTACTTTCTTCCTTTTTAGTATTTTTATATAGTCATTTATGTCACATGCAAATAGAAACAACTTCATTTTTGTCTTACCCAGTGCCTCTGTCCATTTGTTTTGCCATAACAAATATATAATAGATTGAATGGTGCATAAACTACAGAAATTTACTTTTCACAATTATGAAGGCTGTAAGTCTGAGATCAGGGTATGTCCAGTTTGCGTGAGGGTCCTCTTTCACATTGCAAACTGATGACTTCTCACTGTATCGTCTCATAGTGGGAGGGGTGAGGGATACCTGTGGGAGCACCAATCCTATTTTAATGAGAGCTCTACTCTCATGACATAATGACCCCACAGCCCTACTTCCTAACTATCACCTTGGGGGTTATGTTATCAACATGTGAATCAGTGATGGGGTGGGAGGGGATATAGATATTCAGTTCTTAGTATACAGTCTGTTTTCCACCTATCCCTTATGTATAGGAATTCAAGTATGGTAAAGCTGTAAGAGAAGACAATATTTTCCTATATTCCGATCATAGGGGCAACACTTTCAGTCTTTCACTATTGAATATGATGTTAGTGCTATGGTTTCTCATAGAGGTCCTTTATCAAGTGAAGTAAGTCCTTTATCAAGTGAAGGGAGTTCCCGTCTATTCCTGTTTTGTTGAGAGATTTTATCGTGACTGAACATTAAATTCTGTCAAAGGGTTTTTCTGCATTATTCAGTTCATTAACTTTTTTTTTCTTATTTAATATACAATTAGGGTGAAATTGATTAATTGATTTCCAAATGTAAAGAGTTGGACACGACTGAGTGACTGAACCGAACTGACTGAAATGGTGAAATGGTGTTTCATTCTTGAGGGAAGTCTCTACTTTGTCTAGATTTATTGATCATTTTATATATTGCTGAATTCAATTTGCCAATAATTTGCTGAAAAAATTATCTATGTCCATAAGTTATATTGGTTTCTGTTTTTTTTTTTCTCCTTGTAATATCATTGTCTGTTTTTCATGTTAAAATATATATGAGCTCAGGAAAAATTTGAGAAATATTTCCCTGTGTTCTATTTTCTGGAAGAAACTGTGTAGAATTGATATTATTTCTTCTATGTACTCATTGGTAAAATCACCTGAGTCTGGATTTACTATTTTGCAATGTTTTTAAACATAATTTCAATTTTTTTTAACACTTAAGTATAGGGATATTTGCGTTATTTATTCTGCAAGATTGTGTCTTTAGAAAAATGTGTTGATTCCAAGTTTTTTAAATTTATGTTCATAGAATTATTTGTTTTATCCTCTTATTATCCTTTTAATATCTGTGATGACTGTGACGCTATTCTTTTTGTTGTTGTTCCTGATATTGGTAAATTGAATTTTCTCTTTTCTGTTCTTAGATAGACTGTCTTGAGTTTATCTGCTTTATTGATTCTTCCAAGAACTGAAGCAGCATTTGATTTTCTTGATTTTTCCTTTACTATTTTTTCTGTTTTCAATTTCATTGATTTCTATTTTGGTCTTTATTATTTTCTTTCTTCTGCTTGCTCTAGATTAAGGAGCTGACATTTAATATTGAAGAATATGTACATTTTTTTTTTTTTTTTGGCCTTAAATTCAAAAGGTTCTTTGAGTTCCTGTAAGAGCAATTTTGTTGAGGGGGAAAACAGGTTTTACTCAAGTTTAACTTTTTTTTTTTCAGTTTTAGAATATGTTTCCTTGGTTGCCTATGATATGATGATGACATGCACGTGCCTGTTTCCCTATAGCTACAGAAGAAATGAGATGCCATTCTGAGAGTTTTCATTATAATCCCTCTTGTGTAAGAAGTGGGCCATGTCTTTGTCAAAATCAAAAACACTTAGTAACAAAATCTTTTTTATTAATACATAATCATAAAGGGGTGAAACAGTGGTAAAGATTCCAGCTGCCAATGCAGGAGATTCAAGATGTGGGTTTAATTCTTTGCTTGGGAAGATTCCATGGAGAAGGAAGTGGCAATTCACTCTAGTATTCCTACCTGGAAAATCCCATGACAGATTAGCCTGGCAGGCTAATAGTCCATGGGGTTGCAAAGATTCAGACACAACTGAGTATACATGATTATTAAGCTTGCTTTTGCACTACAGTAATAAAATGTATACCACTGTGCATTTAGCTATGAATCTGTAATACCTCTTCTATTTCTGTAATCTCTTGAATTAACTGAACAAACCAAGAGCACTAATATCTGGTTGCATGAATGAATAACTAAAATAAAGAGTTGTTCATTAAGGAGAGTTGTAGCAAATGGAATCATGGTGAACATTATATCTTTTAATGTAATAAAATATAGACTAAGACCTATAAGACTGAAGAAATTAAATTATGTCCACATCACACAATGCAAATATTGTCACCTATTTAGGTATGAAGCAACAAAAGTTCATATAAGAATGCTGATCTCCCTCATCTTTATTAGGCAGTAAATTTATACTTCCTAAGTGGGATCCACAGTCTCTGTGAATCCACAGAGTTATACCAATAGCTACAACATTCTAATAGCTGTTATAAAACCTTTTCTCAAAATTTAAGACCAGTTTAGGGATGAATATAATTTGTGAAATTTATTCATTTCCATTTCCATTTTCTTCTACTTCCTAGAAAAATGGATTTAGTTATTTGTTAAAATTATAACACTAGCATCGCATTCTTATGAAGTATTTGTCTACCTGTCTCTGTAAAGCATTTTTCCTTTTAGATTCAAGTTCAAAAATGCTTTGCAGAGACACGTAGACAAATACTTCATAAGAATAGTGGGCTCCCGTCTGTGGGGTCGCAGAGAGTCGGACACGACTGAAGCGACTTAGCAGCAGCAGCAGCAGCAGCACCCTTTCTTACTTCATTGCAAATAGATGGGGAAACAATGGAAACAGAGACAGGCTTTATTTTCTCGGGCTCCAAAATCACCGCAGATGGTGACTGCAGCCATGAAATTAAAAGATGCTTGCTCCTTGGAAGAAAATCTATGATCAACCTAGACAGCATATTAAAAAGCAAAGACACTACTTTGCCAACAAAGGTCTGTCTAGTTCCAGCAGTCATGTATGGATGTGAAAGTTAGACCATAAAGAAGGCTGAGCTCTGAACAATTGATGCTTTTGAACTGTGGTATTGGAGAAGACTCTTGAGAGTCCTTTGGAGTGCAAGAAGATCAAACCAGTCAATCCTAAAGGAAATCACTCGCGAATATTCATTGGAAGGACCCATGCTGAAGCTGAAGCTTTATACTTTGGCCACCTGATGTGAAGAGCTGACTCATTAGAAAAGACCCTTATGCTGGGAAAGATTGAAGGCAGGAGGAGAAGGGGATGACAGAGGATGAGATGGTTGGATGGCATCACTGACTCAATGGACATGAGTTTGAGCGAGCTCCAGGAGATGGTGAAGGACAGGGAAGCCTGGTGTGATGCATTTCATGGGGTCGCAAAGAGTTGGACACGCTAGAGCAACTGAACAACCCTTTCTTATTCTTAATATAGAAGTGAATACTGAGAGGTATAGTCCAAAAGACTTCAACCATCTTCGATCATAGTACCGGTGCTGTTGTATCCCCCTTTCACTTTCGGGAGACTGCTACTTCAGCTGGGTGCTATTTTCTCTCTCATTTTGTGCTTCCATTGTTCCATGTATCATCTTCCTTTTTTCAGCACCACAAAATTTATTCTCCATAAATTTGTTCCCAAAGAGTACCAAAAATGCCAAAATTATAAACGTGAATGTATCTTGCATATTTTTGTGCCACAAACTATATTAGAGACAGAAGCAGGAATTTTATATCTCAAAGATTTAAATGTGTTTATTTTTATATTCACACCCGCCCACTCAACCTGCCTTTAATTAAGCATGGGTTTGATTACATTTGTTCCTGGAGATAAATTAGAGATGAAAATATTGATGTGTTCAAAAATGTTTATTATGTTGTTTGCCTTACTTATCATTCTATTTTCAGGAAAAAGAAACAAGTCCCCCTTCAAAAAAATGTTGAATAGACTTATTCATCTTTTAACTATATAGGTCCAGACATGAGTTTCAGCTCAAGCTCTGGTCTATTCCCTCCAGCTTACCTACATTATACTACTAATTACTAGCTCATATGACTAATTGATTTTGACTTATAAAAAACAAACACAGGAATTCTCAAATGCAATTAAACAACTTAATGTGCAATGCAAAATTCTAAGATATAAATAAATTTCATATTCCATGAAATTTGTGAGAAGGGAAATCACAATCATATATGCATATATCAAATCACTTCCACTCTGTGGTTAAAAGATTGCTGCCTAAAGCACTATAAAATGAGTTTTATATACTTATACTTTTCAATAAGAGTAAAATATTTATATCATATTATGAGGAAAATTATGCTTTCATATGAGGCATGAATGTACTTGTAGTAGTTATGGCTTATTCATTATTCAAAATTTTAGTATCATAAATGAAAAACTTTGGTGAATTTCTTTTCAATATTCTAAGTGATATAAAAATCTGTGGCTATATCATTAATAAATTTTTATATCCAGGTCATTAAATTGCTTCTCCAAATTTCACTAATTCTCTAGGCATGGATTTGAATAAATTCATGTCTAATACAACATGATGTTCATTAAAAAAATTAAAGAAATTCTGGCCCATTCTTTATATGAAATATCTCAAAACTAGCATAGATCTCTGTCTCTTCTTGGAAAGAGAGGCATATTCTGGTCTTCAGATTTAAAATCTCTATACTCTTATTCCTGAGTAGCTTCAGAGCATATATAAAATGCAATTTCAATGATACATTTAGAAACACAAACATAATAAGCATTCTACACATAGAAAAATAGACATCCATTGTTGGTAAATTATAATGCATCAGGAAAATTAACTGAAATTTACAGAGATCAATCTTTCAATGGACATTTTCCCTATATTAAGAAACCATTTAAATGTATTTGAAATTTTGTATTTTAAATGATTTAGTAAAGGTGATAGTTTCTTCTTTCTCCTCTTAGAAAACATGCAAATATATTAGAATGTAAAACAGGAATGCAAACTCTGTTTTTAATTAAAATAGGGAACCCCTGAGGTGGAATGACTTTCCAGTTACAGTTCAGTCCCTCAGTTGTGTCTGACTCTTTGTGACCCCATGAACCGCAGCACGCCAGGCCTCCTCGTCCATCACCAACTCCCGGAGTTTACCCAAACTCATGTCCATTGAGTCTGTGATGCCATCCAACCATCTCATCCTCTGTTGTCCTGTTCTCCTCCTGCCCTCATTCTTTTCCCAGCATCAGGGTCTTTTCAAATGAGTCTAAGAGAAGGTAATGTCAACAATGGGAGAGGAGCTCATATGATGTATATGATGGATCTCACAAATAACACCAAAAGCTGCAGAGCATAGACAGATACTGCAAAAAACAATACTCTAGTGTAAATGACACATTATGAGGAGTAAAAAGGAGCAGATTTGCTGCTAGCAGGATCTATTTCACTACTATTTCCCTGCCAAAATAATTCACTGACATAGAAAACTCTGTACTATAAGTCTGAATCATGGTTTGGACATTCATGTCATAACATATTTCTGGAAATAGGTGGTCAAATTAATTGAACATCATTTCGGGATAAATAATGATAAAAAAGAAAACTGTCTAGGAGTTACACAAAGATGTTACTCCAGAAAAAAAAAATGTGAAAATAAAAAAAAAATAGAAAGAAATGAAAGAATATCTTTATAAACATTTTACTATAGAGAAAATAGTTATGACTAAACAGAATGCAATGAATTAATAAAACAAGACCTCAAAGCAGAGTTTTAAAAACTCAAAAATCATGATAATGAAACAAATGGTGAGAATATTGTAGAGATTGTGAACTTCACTGTGAATGACCTGGAAGACACTAAATAGATAATTACTGAACAGAAATGTAATACAATATGATAATTTAAAAACATTTTTCTGGAAGTCATGTGGTGAAGTGAACGGAAAAGAGGAAAGAATATAAATACGGGGAGTGTTTAGAAACGAAATATGATGGTAACATGGACAAAAGTGGTAGCAGGGGAAGTGACAGTTGCTGAAAAATCAAATGTCAATAAAAATCAGTCCTGGGTGTTCACTGGAAGGACTGATGCTGAAGCTGAAACTCCAATACTTTGGCCAACTGATGCGAAGAGCTGACTCATTGGAAAAGACCCTGATGCTGGGAAAGATTGAGGGCAGGAGGAGAAGGGGACGACAGAGGATGAGATAGTTGGATGGCATCACTGACTCAATGGACGTGAGTTTGAGTAAACTCTGGGAGTTGGAGGCCTGGCGTGCTGCAGTCCATGGGGTCACAAAGAGTCAGATGACTGAGCGACTGAACTGAACTGACCTACAAATGTTCATGTGAGTCTTTAAGGAATTTACTAACTCCAAGGTACAGTTGAATATTTCAGTGTGATGATAGTCAAAGAGCTATGAATAGATCATTGAGAACTTTGAAAATTAGTTTGATTAAAAAGAGGAAAATCACACTGATATTTTGAGAAAATTATTTTACTACTTTCAAATACATTTCATTATTTATTTACAGTATATTTGATATATATCAAGTAATTTGGAAATGGTTTAGAATTGGAAAGGAACACATTATGTTAAACCAATACTTCAGAATTGGTGAACACATCATCAGGACTACACTGTTTGAAATTTTAAATTCCTACATTAGTAAAATATAGTAAATGGAGCACAGGATTTTTACTCTATCTTAAAATGGACCTAGAGACAGAAAAGTAATATAGTCATGCTTTTAAATTACTTCTACAAGTTAAATTAAATAATATCATGAGCTATTAATTTTTCTCAGGGTATTAGTGTATCAAAATTCTTATATTGTCAACTGAAGAATAAACATCAATTTAAATATAGATATTTAAAATTCTGTGTCATAAAGAGTTATTCTTCTTCCCCATTTTATTTCTCCCCTACCTTAGTTTTTCTCACTCTGTCTTTAGATGGTGTACAATGACAACTAATGTGAAATGATAATCTTCAAGTCTATCAAATTAACTGTTTTTCTTATTTTCATAATATATAACGTTCTGCACAATCAAGTTTTCAATCACATCAAAGTAAGTCTGCAGTACAACTTGAGACAGAGAAGCCTTGAGGTTTAGCTTTCCTGACCATTCTCTGTCTTGAGTGCAGCTCTCCCAAACAGTTTAAAGTCCCACTGAGTGGTATTTCAGAGTGTAAAATCATGGAGACACATAGGTAGCACCCAGCAAAGGGAACACTGAACCACCTGAGACTGGGACAATAGAGTCACTCTCAGAAGGACCACAGCCTCAAACTAAGAGCTGTTAAACTGGTTAAATCAGCCAGGAAGAATGACTGGGTTCCAACCCGGCTAAGTGAACCAGATAATTGTTAATAGCCACTAATAACTCTGAGCACCCTTTGCCTTGTCAACACCAGAAAAATACAGAATTCAAAAGAAAGATTGTGCAGCAGCACATGGGGCTGTATAGATCCCAGGAAACCTTCCCCAAGTCACAGACAGTATGAGTCCTTATTTACCCTATCATCAAGAGACTGTCAAACTCCACAGAGAGGAGCTGTGCACAGTGGTAGGGATGAAACTAAGAAACTGATAACTTTTACCTAGAAAGACTATGTTACTTAAAAGGCTTTAAACATAAATTGCATTGATGATGATGAACTACACTGAATGAAATTGCTTTCCCATTGTTGAGAAAATTTAAAGGAGGACTAATGAATTATAAATAAAACAGCATAGCTCCATTTTCTTGCATTTTAGATTTGCATATGAAGATATTTTTATGCTACCACTGTATATGAACATACTATATTAATCATATCTTTCAAATGTGGCAGAATAAATTTATATGCTAAAGGAGGGCAATCATAGCAAGTATATTTCATCATTTAGTAAAGACTCAAGTGTAGAGACCTAATTACATGGGCAAAGAGTCAGACATGAGTGACCGACTGAACAATGAACAAAGCAGCAACTATGTTATTAATATGCATTATATTAATATATAATTATATATTTATATGTATAATATTATATGATAATATAATATGTAGGGAGATAATTACACAGACACAAGCAGTTACTACATTATTGCATCCTGAGATACACACACACACACACATATATATATTCTAACCAAAATAATCATCTTCTTCTACTATCTCAGACTTCTCTATGCTTAATGAAATATAGAGCAAGACTTTAAACTGTTTGGGAGAGCTGCACTCAAGACAGAGAATGGTCAGGAAAGCTAAACCCCAAGGCTTCTCTGTCTCAAGTTGTACTGCAGACTTACTTTGATGTGATTGAAAACTTGATTGTGCAGAACGTTATATATTATGAAATTTGAAAGCTAATGAACAAATTTACTTTTAATTCCTTGTGGTTCAAATAGTTATTTCAGAATAACTTATCTTACTCTTCTATTTTATCTTGATTCTTTTGGGAAATATTTCAAGACTTATTTCCTGCTTTGTATTTATTACTACTACAAAAACGAAATAACCTTAATCTGACTCACAAGAAAATATACATTGTGCACAACATTCAGGAAGTGCATGTTTCAGTTCAGTTTAGTCGTTCACTCGTGTCCGACTCTTTGCGACCCCATAAATCAAGGCACGCCAGGCCTCCCTGTCCAATCCCAACTCCCGGAATTCATTCAAACCCACGTCCATCGAGTCGATGATGCCATCCAGCCATCTCATCCTCTGTTGTTCCCTTTTCCTCCTGCCCCCAATCTCTCCCAGCATCAGAGTCTGTTCCAATGAGTCAACTCTTCGTATGAGGTGGCCAAAGTACTGGAGTTTCAGCTTCAGAATCATTCCTTCCAAAGAACACCCAGGGCTGATCTCCTTTAGAATGGACTGGTTGGATCTCCTTGCAGTCCAAGGGACTCTCAAGAGTCTTCTCCAACACCACAGTTCAAAAGCATCAATGCTTTGGCGCTCAGCATTCTTCACAGTCCAACTCTCACATCCATACATGACCACAGGAAAAACCATAGCCTTGACTAGACGGAAATTTGTTGGCAAAGTAATGTCTCTGCTTTTCAATATGCTATCTAGGTTGATCATAGCTTTCCTTCCAAGGAGTAAGCGTCTTTTAATTTCATGGCTGCAACCACCATCTGCAGGGATTTTGGAGCCCCAAAAAATAAAATCTGACACTGTTTCCACTGTTTCCCCATCTATTTCCCATGAAGTGATAGGACCAGATGCCATGATCTTCGTTTTCTGAATGTTGAGCTTTAAGCCAACTTTTCCACTCTCCTCTTTCACTTTCATCAAGAGGCTTTTGAGTTCCTCTTCACTTTCTGCCATAAGGGTGGTGTCATCTGCATATCTGAGGTTATTGATATTTCTCCCGGCAATCTTGATTCCAGCTTGTGCTTCTTCTAGCCCAGCGTTTCTCATGATGTACACTGCATATAAGTTAAATCAGCAGGGTGACAATATAGAGCCTCGACGTACTCCTTTTCCTACTTGGAACCAGTCTGTTGTTCCATGTCCAGTTCTAACTGTTGCTTCCTGACCTGCATACAGGTTTCTCAAGAGGCAGGTCAGGTGGTCTGGTATTCCCATCTCTTTCAGAATTTTCCACAGTTGATTGTGATCCACACAGTCAAAGGCTTTGGCATAATCAACAAAGCAGAAATAGATGTTTTTCTGGAACTCTCTTGCTTTTATCGATTGATCCAGCAGATGTTGGCAATTTGATCTCTGGTTCCTCTGCCTTTTCTAAAACCAGCTTGAACATCTGGAAGTTCACAGTTCACATATTGCTGAAGCCTGGCTTGGAGAATTTTGAGCATTACTTTACTAGGGTGTGAGATGAGTGCAATTGTGCGGTACTTGTGCATTATCAGTGCATGTTTAGTCATTAATAATTTAAAGAGGCCTACAGAAATTAACCTCTGCTTTTTGTTTGTGAATTTAGACTAATTTGATTAGAAATTATTATTGTCCTCATTGCTGTGGTACATGGAAACTTCTGCATATATCAGATCATGGGGGCAGACAGCAGCAGTAACAGTAATAGACTTATCAACAATAAGATACTTTTTTTTTCTTTGCCATTCCTCAGAGATAAAAAGTTTCAAGCATATATATCTATCTTCTTATATATATGATGGTATATAAAACACAGACATGAAAATTATTATGTCATCTATCTCTCCGTATCTATCTATCCAACATATAATGAACGATACACAAAGCAGGTAGAGAATTAAAGAACATGGCCCTGTTATTTAAAAGCTCATAAGTTATTCACAAAGTAAAAATATATAGCTATAGGACGGAGTAGAAATGATGTATGAGAATATGAAATGAAGAACATACATTGGATTTGTATCATAGGATTTCAAATAAAGGATGATAAAAGAAAACTTATAGGAGAATAAATAAACATTATGGATAATTTAGTTTGTGGTCTTATCTCAGTTTTTTCTAAATAGATAACTGAAGGTTATGAACATATGTACACTTTTCCCCTCCTCATGTTAACACATCCATCTCCTCTTCCTTCTCACTGGGGAATTATTTCTATAAGTAACTTATTATACCTGTAGGCATTAATATTTTTTAAGCATTTGTTCTTTTAGTATAAGGTACATTAGGGTCTCACAATTATAGTTAGGAAGGTCATTCCTATTTCTGTTGGTAATCTTTCTGATTATAAATATTTTATTAAAATTTTAGAAAACATAAAAGCATAATTTTCCCATTGCTGCTGCTGCTGCTAAGTTGCTTCAGTCATATCCGACTCTGTGCGACCCCATAGATGGCAGCCCACCAGGCTCCCCTGTCCCTGGGATTCTCCAGGCAAGAACACTGGAGTGGGTTGCCATTTCCTTCTGCAATGCGTGAAAGTGAAAAGTGAAAGTGAAGTCACTCAGTCGTGTCCGACTCTTAGCGACCCCATGGACTGCAACCTACCAGGCTCCTCTGTCCATGGGATTTTCCAGGCAAGAGTACTGGAGTGGGGTGCCATTGCCTTCTCCAATTTTTACCATTAAACATATTTAAATATTGCTTCATTATTTGGACAAACAATATTTTATTTTATTTTTATCAAGGACCTTTTATACAACATTCTCATTAAACAAGTGGTAGATTCAAATTATTTCATTCAATATAAATCTTCACAAGTGTCAAGAGTTCTGAAATATAATTTGGGAAAGGAAATTCTACCTTTTTAGTTCAGTTAATTAAAAATCATAAAATATGAATCAAGAACAACAATCATGTCAATCTCGTATCTCCTTTGCAGAAAGTTATGTCATAACAATCTCAAACAGCTATTAAATTCTATCCATGTGTGATTTCTATATACATATGTTAATTAGTTTGCAAAATACTCTAAAACTATAAATACAAAACTGAATATATATTTAAAATTAACTCAACTAAAATATGTTTTGGTTTATTAAACTTTTTTCCTTCACTTCCAAGGGCAAATACTGTAGAGCATAAGCTACATGTTTTACAGCAAGAAAAATTATTTACACTAACTCAATAATTTATTGACATTTCAGTTTTGCTTGCACCCTCGGATTTCTTCATATGTAAAACATGTATAATAATTTCCTGTCTGAAAACAACTGTAGCTTAGGTTTGCACAGAAGTAAATTCATCATTCTTGTCACTGCCAATTTTTTCTTTTTCATATTTATGCATATTTAAAAGCATCTGATGATATTTCTTTAATTTACATATTCTTGGCTGTGCTGAGTCATCATTGCTGTGTACAGACTTTCTCTAGTTGTGGCAAGTGGGGGCTACTCTCTAGTTACAGTGTGTGGGCTTCTCATTCTGGAGGCTTCTCTCGTTGTGGAGCAAGGGCTCTAGGGTTGGTGGACATTGACGTTTGATAACATAGATGTTTTTGTATTTGATAAAGCACATAAAGTTAAAATACTTAAATATCTTCTCTTGAAGTCACTTGAGCTGTGTGCCCTATGGTCTACCTTTAGAGTAGAGGTCTGTGCTTGCTCTGCTTCTAAGGAAAAAAAGTTATTCCAAATGATTTAGTTGAACTTTGTTTGAGACAACAATGTAGCCAAATTTTATTTTAAAGTATGAAATTTTGAAGAGCACAGATTTACTCACCCAGTTCTTGGAAAAGGCAACTAACATGGAATAGTTATCCTTAATAAGGTCTCCTGTGGGTGGATTCATTACCATTAGTGCCACCTGGGAAGCTCTATCCTTAATTGGAACAGAACATGATATATAAAAGTTTGAGAGTGTTTATTAATCTCGGGTAACTTAGTGTTAAGTATCTCAAGCAACTTAATCATTGATAACCTCAGTTATTTCACATACAGAGCTATTCATCATGCACATCATCATGGGTAACTTTATGTGTCGCCTTGACTGTGCCACAGAATGCCCAGATAGCTGGATAAACATTATTTCCAGGTTTGTCTATGAGAGTACTTCTGAAAGAGATTAACATCTGAATTAGTGGGCTGAATAAAGCAGATGGCTCTCTACCATGTGGGTATCACCCAATCCACTGTGAGGCCTGAATAGAACAAAAAAGTGGAGGAAGACTGAATTATCTCTGCCTAACTGCTGAGCTGGACATCAAATATCTCCTGCCTCTGGCTTTCTTATTTCTTTGGCCTTTGGATTCAGACTGGAATCCACACCATCAACTGCCTCTTAGTCAAACTATATCAATAGCTTTCCAGGGTTTCCAGCTTGCAGGTGGTAGAGTATGGGACTTCTCTGCCTCCATATTCATGTGAGATAATACCTTATGATAAATATTCTACAGGCTTCTGCCATCTCACAGTAGAGCATTCTTATGAAACTTTCCATAAGTGAAATGTCATAAAGCAAAGAAGCAATTACCTTAGGACACATCTTGCTAATGAATGAATAAAATAAGTAGAGGGCAGGCCAGAAGCTTTCAGAGTTTAAAGCTATGGCATCTTGATGCTAAGAGCTTGGCTGTGCCACTTTCACTGCTTGGGGTGTATTGCCTCTATAATCTCTCATGCAAAACAGATGTTAAACACTATTTCACTCCTCACTTTTTCTGTATAATAAAAAAACCTCTTCTCATTTCTTTCAGTTAGCAAAAACGAGTTCTAATGTAAGCCTTTCATAAAAGCAAAGTGGTATAAAGTAAACTCAAAAAGTATGGGACTCTGGTATATGTAACCTACTGCTGTTTCTCTAGAGAACTTTGACTAATACACAGATGCAGCTTCTATACTTAGGATATCAAAAATTTTTCATATAGGCTTATGTATAATTTGTAAAAAGGGTTCCATGATCAGTTCATGCAAAATTATTATTAGATTTTTATTTAGCACACCTAGTCTTTCTACATAAAATGTATGTAAATTTTTAAAAACAAAAGTTGAAGTTATTTTTTTTTTTTTTATGAATTGACCATAACAGTCAAGACTGGGCAGTCAGAAACCATGCCACAGCTCTATATCATGGAAATCAATCTATTTCTACAATCTATTTCATACATGCTGATTAGATTATATTTCCTTTAACAATCAAAAAATATTATATGAAGATCAATCACATTTTCATCAGTACCATGTTATTCCCTGCATTAACATTTTGGAAAATAAACAGCGCTTGAATGTATATTGTCACCCTGCTTATTTAACTTATATGCAGAGTACATTATGAAAAACGCTGGACTGGAAGAAACACAAGCTGGAATCAAGATTTCTGGGAGAAATATCAATAACCTCAGATATGCAGATGACACCACCCTTATGGCAGAAAGTGAAGAAGAACTAAAAAGCCTCTTGATGAAAGTGAAAGTGGAGAGTGAAAAAGTTGGCTTAAAGCTCAACATTCAGAAAACGAAGATCATGGCATCCGGTCCCATCACTTCATGGGAAATAGATGGGGAAACAGTGGAAACAGTGTCAGATTTTATTTTTTGGGGCTCCAAAATCCCTGCAGATGGTGATTGCAGCCATGAAATTAAAAGAGGCTTACTCCTTGGAAGGAAAGTTATGACCAACCTAGATAGCATATTCAAAAGCATTACTTTGCCAACAAAGTTTCGTCTAGTCAAGGCTATGGTTTTTCCTGTGGTCATGTATGGATGTGAGAGTTGGACTGTGAAGAAGGCTGAGCGCTGAAGAATTGATGATTTTGAACTGTGGTGTTGGAGAAGACTCTTGACAGTCCCTTGGACTGCAAGGAGATCCAACCAGTCCATTCTGAAGGAGATCAGCCCTGGGATTTCTTTGGAAGTTCTGATGCTAAAGCTGAAACTCCAGTACTTTGGCCACCTCATGCAAAGAGTTGACTCATTGGAAAAGACTCTGATGCTGGGAGGGATTGGGGGCAAGAGGAGAAGGGAACGGCAGAGGATGAGATGGCTGGATGGCATCACTGACTCGATGGACGTGAGTCTGAGTGAACTCCGGGAGTTGGTGATGGACAGGGACGCCTGGCATGCTGCAGTTCATGGAGTCGCAAAGAGTCGGAAACGACTGAGCGACTGAACTGAACTGAACTGAATGTATACCTGATTCTTTGCCACCCCATGGACTGAGCCTGTGCCAGGTTCCTCTCTCCATGAAATTCTCCAGGGAAGAATACTGGGGTGGATTGCCATTTTCTTCTCCAGGGGATCTTTCCAAACCAGGGATTGAACCCAAGTCTCCTGCATTGCAAGTAGATTCTTTACCATCTGAGCCAGCAGAATTGGCTTCTTTTATGTCAAATCTGTCCATTTCCCTGAAGAATCTGTAAAATGTCATCCCAAAATATGACATAAAATTGACATATTGATATATAAATCATTTTTGATATATTGATATATAAATCATTGAGCTGAAGGCAATTAAAAGCTTTCTCTCTTCTACCTAAGGGCAGGGGACAAACCTTTATTCTACTGGAGATAGACTCCTGTCAGCCCAGAGATGGCAACAGAAAAATCTGCAAGCAGAACTTACTCCATTAGTTTCCTTCTATATACTTGAGTTTCCCTCCATTTGCTGCCCACAGAAGCCTGGAACTGCTTTCCCTTGTCCTGTCAATTCTCTTTGAATTTATTGTTCTTTTTTCTAAAGAAGCTATATAAGCTGGAATTTTCAACCACAACTTTGAGTTACTTTTTTATTAAGGTCTTTTCCCCGTGTGATGTGCTGTACACATTAATAAACTGTTTGGGTTTTTCTAGCTGCTGTTGTTGCTAATCTGCCATTTTGTTACAGAGTCCCAGTTGAAAACCTAAAATCAAAAGAGGTCAAGTTTTTGGGTTTTTTTTTGTATAGAATTAAATAGGGGACAACATTCGTTTCTATCCATAAAAATATCAAATTGATCTTACATCATTTACTGAAAAAAATTGTCGTGTGCATATGAAAAACAATAAAATATCTAGCAAAGGGATAGATATGAAATATTCATGGTTTTGAAGACAAAAAACAGTTGAGATTTCAATTAAGTTAACTGTAGATGTGATACCATACTAATCAAAATTTTAGAATTTTGTGTGTATATTCCTGTGTGCATATGTACATGTGCCTGTATAAGTGATATTTTTAAAAGGTTTATGAAAATTCTGTCAGATCTATATAGTTAAGAGAATGTCTATATAGTTATAGATATAGAATATAGAATATCTCTATATTATATAATATAATATATTATATAGAATATATAGAATATCTCTACAGTTAAGAGAATCACAAAGCAAAGTTAAAGTTCTCAGGGTTTACATATTTTTGTTAGCGTGTGTGCTCAGTTGCTCAGTCATGTCTGACTCTTTGTGACCCCAAGGACTTTAGCCTGCCAGGCTCCTATGTCCAGGATTTTCCTGGCAAGAATACTGGAGTAGGTTGCCATTTCTTCCTTCAGAGGATATTCCTGACCCAGGGATCGAAACCATGTCTCCTGAGTCTTCTGCACTGGCAAGTGGATCCTTTACCATTGAGCCCCTTCACTTTCAGGAGACTGCTACTTCCGCTGGGTGCTATTTTCTCTTTCATCTTTGTGGCTTGTGTATAGAAAATAGTGACTTATCTGTGTTACACTTAATCCAGTGACTTTACTATAGATACGTATTAAATCTAAGAAGTTGTTTTTAATGATGAATGTTTCTAGATACCGAAAAATATAATCTGTGACTAGTAAACATTTTACTTTTTTCTTTTCCAAGCTTTAAGATTCTTTTTATTGCATTATTGCAATTGTTAAGATCTCCTAGTACTATGTGAATAAAGTAGGGAAAATGGGTATTATATTGTTGCTCGTATCAAGGGAAAGGTGTTCAAAATTTCACCCTAAATAGGATGACAGTTGTACATAAAAAATACCAACAATCAACTAACGAAGTTCTCTATCTTCCTATTTATTCTTATTTTGAGAGATTTTAGGGTTTTTCTTCATAACATATATGTGCTGAATTTTAGCAGATGTTTTCCTGCATTTATTGAGATGATCATATGATTCTCTATTATTCTAAATTTGTGCTTTATATTGGTTGATTTTTAAGTGTAAAACTATGCCTGCATTCCCTAGATATACTCTATGAATATGAGAAGTATTGGCTTAGAATTTTCTTTTATTGCAATGCCTCTATCATATACTTATAAGAAGATTATGCCTCTCTCTCTATTGAGAAACATGTTTTCATTCCTTTTATTTGAATGATGTGAAGATTAATGTTTCTTATGTTAAGGTTTGCAAGATATCACCAGTGAACAATTTTGTAGTTAAACACATAAAAACAAAACTAATACAGTTATGTAAAGTTTAAAAATAAAATAAAATTAAAAAAAAAAATCTTAATTTCAGATGTACTTTAAAATTACTAGATGCACTTTAAACTTTTTTAGAGACTAGAATTCTGTTAGGTTAGAAATTTTCTATCTTATGCCTGTTTTCATTATCTTATCTTATGTCATGTTCATTTTTCCTTTGCAGATTTAGCATATTAATCACAGTTAATTAAGAAGTCTTGCCAGCTAACCTCAATATCTTGATGGTTGTAAGTTTTCTTCTATACTTTGTTTTAGTTTTTTTCACTTAAATATCCATAACAATTTTCTACCTATTCTCATATCTATTATCTGTTTTCTCCTACTCTGGACTTTGTATGTGATACAATTTTAGTTACTTCAAAGAGAAGAACCCTTTTCTATAGAAGGCTGGGTAAAGCCTGATCACATTAATCCACTAAGAACTGAGCACTGGACTAGTTTATAGCTTCCATGTTACTATATATCCCCCTGTAGCTCAGATAGTAAAGAATCTGCTTGCAATGCAGGAGACCTGGGTTCAATCCCTGGGTCAGGAAGATCCCCTGGAGAAGGGAATGGCTACCCACTACAGCATTACTATATATGTCTCTGATTCTTGTGCATCAATCTCTCCTCTGCCTCTCCCTTACTCTCTTGCCATAAACCTAATAGACTGAAAAAAATACAGTCTGTCAGAATTTCTATATCTAGTTCTTATCCTTTGCCACATACACATTGAAAATGTGATGAATGTATTGCAAAGGAGACCAGTCACAAGCCTGTAATACACTGCTTGCCCCTAGCAGGTTCTTATCTTTAGGTTGGTGAAATGTTGGGAAATGTTCCTCAACATTTCTGCTTCCAGGAGAACCTCCTTCCCTTCTCATCTCCAGCCTCCTGCCTCTTCTGAGAATTCAGCAAATACCCTGTGGGACAAGCTAGCTGTGCATCTAGGGGCTCTTTCATCTTTCTATTTGCAATGAACACTGCATGGAACTACGAAAGCTCTATTGCTTTCTCTTTCTTACAACTGCTTTCTCTTTCTGCCTTGACCAAGTTCAGAATTAACAAATATCCTCAGGATTCAGAATCAACAAATATCCTCAGGAAAGTAAAAGGTCAAAGATTCTCAGCTCACTCTGGAAGAACACATTCATCTCTGGAATTTTATTTACTGTTTTTTTTTTTAATTACTACTACCACTTGCTGTTCCTTTTATTTATATTACTATTTTGTAATCGTGTTTTATCTAGGTGGTATATATGTCATTTAATCTACAAAACAAAGACTTTTAAGTAAAAATGGGTTTTTATGTATGGTGACATTTACAAATATTTTATTAGAAATATTACACTATCATTCCAAATATAAACCTCCCCTTTAAGATTATATTTTGCTGCTCTTAAGACTTTTTTAATACCTGCTATAACTTCCAATGGATTATTACAAAGCTGGTCTTTAATTCCTACTCAAGGGATATCCTGAGCCATATCCTTGATTTATTTTTCAACAACTGGAATCTCTACCAGTTGAACAAAGCTAACTACATTGACCACAATCATGTAGACCCTAGACTGTTTGGAACCAGAAGGTTGATGATGTTGACTCCTGATAACTCATTATCAACCAATAAGAAGAATGTCCAGGAGCTGATCTGGCACCCTGAGTCCCTCTCCCCAACACTGTATTTGAAAACCCTATGATGAAGTCCATAGAGGAGTTCAGGTCTTTTGAGTATTGAACACAGGCTACGTTGTTTCACCCATATTCAACTCTCTGCAGCCCTATGGACTATAGCACACCAGATTCCTCTGTCCATGGGATTCTCCAAGCAAGAATATTAAGAGTGGGTAGTCATGCCCTCCTCCAAGGGATCTTCCCAACCCAGACATCCAATCTGCATCTCTTATGTCTCCTGCATTGGCAGGTTGGTTCTTCACCACCAGCGCCACCTGGAAAGCCCCTTTTGAGCATTAGCCATCTGTATTCCTTGCTTGGCCTTGCAATAAATGTACTTTTCCTTCACCCCAATCATGTGTCAGTAAGCTGACTTTATTACGCACAGGCAAGGAGACTCAAATTTGGTTTTGTAACAAGATGATAGAACAGCAGGAGTTCTACAGCAGGAGTCAGCAAATCTTTTTGTAAAAATTTAGATAGTAAACAATGCTTCTAACAACTCAAGAGTGATAAACAGCAACTCACAAATAATACACAAATTAGTAGGCACAGCTGTATTCAAATAAAACTGTATTCATGAGAACAAGTAGGTAGGTCAGATTTGAGCTGTTGGAAATAATTTTCTATTACCTATTCGACAACATGAAAAATACTGAAACACTTACTTTATAAAAATCAATTGACTTCCAGTCTCTGATCAGACATCCCAAGACTTCGGAAGTATCCCTTCTGCCTTTACCACTAGAAAACCTGGACATACTGAAAATCAACAAACTTTTCTTGGTCTCTTTAGAGAATTGAAGTCATAAGGGAAACCTCCATCCTAAAACCCAGAGAGACAGGTACAGCAAGCCAGATGCAGCAACTAAAATCTGGAGCAATGAACTGAAAGGAAAAATTCAACAGCAAAGTTGGTAAGTTGTTGGAGATTGAGTGTGAAGTATTAAGAGAATGAGACACTCCTGCGGACTGCAGAATTACGAGGAGCTCTCCAGGAACCCCACCAGCTTCTCACAGTGAGGATCCAGGGACGATCCCTAATGACTCTGGCAGACTCAGAAAGTGAGTAGGCATTTGTAACACACCCAGAGACTACACATTAAAAAATTTTTACTCTCCAGAAAAAAACAACTGGCCAGAGCATAGCAGAGAAAGGAATTCCTCTATCCTTCAGCATCCTTCTGCTTTCCTAACCTACCTAAGGGAGAAGAAAAAAAAAAAAAAAAAATAGTCAACATGAATCAAGCCTTGAGGAAAATATAGTGAGAATGCTTCAACCTGACTAAAAAGATAAATCTTAAAATCTAACCAATAGGTGCAGAAAAATGATTTGAGAACGATTATACTCATTCATCGGAGAAGGCGATGGCACCCCACTCCAGTACTCTTGCCTGGAAACTCCCATGGACGGAGGAGCCTGGTAGGCTGCAGTCCATAGGGTCGCTAGGAGTCGGACACGACTGAATGACTTCACTTTCACTTTTCACTTTCATGCATCGAGAAGGAAATGGCAACCCCCTCCAGTGTTCTTGCCTGGAGAATCCCAGGGACAGGGGAACCTGATGGCCTGCCATCTGTGGGGTCACACAGAGTCAGACACGACTGAAGTGACTTAACAGCAGCAGCAGCAGTAGCAGCATACTCATTCATGATAAAAATTCCAAAAATCTAGTGATAAGTAGCAACTTCCTCAACTTGATAAAAGAACATCTCTACCTTTGGTTAACATCATATTTAACGGTGAGTCACTAGAAAATGAAGATCAATATAAATGTAAGGATAACTCACCACTCTTACTCAACATTACAGTGAATGTCCTAGCCAGTGCAAAAGACAAGTGAAAAAAAAAAAAAAAAAAAGATATGTGGAATGAAAAAGAAAAAATAAAACTGTTATTTAAATTTTATTATCTCACATCTTGGTGTTATTATATTTAAATTCAAATTGCTTGGATTAGGTGGTATCTCACATCTTTGGGTTTAACTCTTTCATCAGTTTTGGAAAATTCTCAGCCACTACTACTTCATACTTACTACTTCTGTATATTCTCTGTCTTCATTTCTTGCACTTCATTAAGTGTACACATTTTTGCAAATTTTTGCATTTTAATGCTTTTAGTTGTAGTGTTTCATCATTTTCTCCTACTGTGCTGTAATATTTATATTTTCCTGTTACTAGAACTCATCCATTTTCTTGTTAAGTAAATTCGAGTAAAGAATGACATTTTATCACTATATAGACTCTAAACACATAACTGTCCAAATTTTGACTTTATACACACACATACACACACACTCAAGAAAGTAAGGGTCCATATGTCTCTGTGTCTTATTATTATCTAGGAAATAACCCTCTAGATGTGTTTATCTAGGTGTGGTTTAAACTGAGAGTCTAGGGTAAATGCTGGGGCTCTTCCTGTTGGATTCCTTCCAAAGGTGCTCTTTGTTTCTGAAGAATTACAAGATTCCTATCAACATTGATTTAGTTTTCAAATATTTGTAGCATACCTTCCTAACATACATCCCCACGCTAATTTAGAATATAAGAAAATGTCCAAAGTGGATATTTGGCTGGGTGTGTGATTCACTTCTCCTTTTCCTCCTCCTAAACTGAATCCTAGCCCCTCAAGAATATAATTTCTGTCTGCCTAGCACCCAAAAGGTTACCTAAATATCTATTCACATTTCTGCTTCTCTGTATGTTTTATGGATATATTAAACTTTACATCATTTATATGTGAATATACATTTATAGCTGAAATTCCAATATTTTGGCCAACTGATGCAAAGAGCTGACTCATTTGAAAAGACCCTGATGTTGGGAAAGATTGAAGGCAGGAGGAGAAGTGGACGACAAAGGATGAGACAGTTAGATGGCATCACTGACTCAATGGACATGAGTTTGTGTAAACTTGGAGTTGGTAATGGACAGGGAGGCCTGGTGTGCTGCGGTTCAGGGGATCGCAAAGAGACGGACATGACTGAGTGACTGAACCGAACTGAATACATTCATCTAGAGTATGTTCTTACAGTTTCTTTGCTGATAGGAGCGCATGACTTTTATCATTAAAAAGTAGGTCACTAGGACACTGCCATCAGGTGAATTAACACAACTGTATCACAACTATAATGTTAACTTAATCTGTGTACAAGATTCGCATTGCTAGGAAAGAACTCTTGATTACGTGTTCATTAATAAAATGGAAAACTGGCTTGAGATGGAGTTTTCTAATAACAGGAATGAAGGAAAGAAATTTACTAGGTCAAATACAGACAGCTATTAGAAGTGAAACAATAAATTGTTAATCATTGCACACAAATAAGTATTATATTAAAAGGGCTAAATCAGTAGAAATGCTAGTAGAAACAAAAGATATACTGTTTTGGTACCTGGAGACTTTAACATAAGTCAATAAGAGAAAATATAAACAAGGACCTATGATTAGAAAAAAAAGTGCATCCTTTTTTTTTTGGCCATTGCCAGTGACATCAAAACAAATAATTGAAGAGACGACCAAAAAAAATCTAACTCAATTTAACCAATAGTCACTGGGTAGTTTTTTGTACAGGTACTCTCCTAGGTAAAGTTAATGTAATGTTGAATGAGTTCTCAAGTTTATATATATATATATATATATATACACACACACACATATATATATGTCTTATTCACTCGTATATATATATATATATATGATTGTTAAGACCAATATAATATATGTCATTAAAAATATAATAAACTGCAATATATAATCTCAGAAATCTGCACAGTAAATTAGTATGCCAGGTGATTCTTTCATTCAACTATTAATTCACTCATATATTAAAAGTTTACAAAGTGATATACTTAAGGAATTATTCAATTACAAAATTAAAAGATGAATGAAATAGAAAAGAGAAAAATCAATAAAATTAACACATGTACACAAAATATCTTAAGAAACAGAAATAAAAGCAATCACTGAGAATAGGGGATTATAAAAGAGAAGGAGATAAAGCACATATAGAGAGAGTGGCATCAGCAAAAACTCTACTTCCTGTCATCGCAATTTAGAGCTTTAAACTCAAAAATTCTTTACTCTGTGGCATATCACTGGTCTCTTTGGCAGATGAATGGTATTTGGAAAACTGCAAATTGGCTCTTAAAGTCTCACTTATTAAGTGTTTTGATGTGCTTGAAATAATTAGATATATTAAATTTATAATTGTAATCTGAAGTGTCATGAGAATTTAATGAAGTTTATAAATGGTGTTTTATGGCTGGGAACATTTAATCTGTCAAATGTACAAGTTAATTGAGCATAAGCCAAAGAACAAGACTTAAATGTACTTAATCCACCAAAAAACTTTTTCCATTTATAAATAGAATGAGATGTATAAAGAAAGTATAAGGCTTAAGAAATAAAATGTATTAATTACAACTCTGAGAAAATAAATATTACTAAAATGCAAGTACAAAACATTATTTTCCTTGCATAAGCCTCATCAATTAAAAAATATATATATATCTATTTGGTTAAGTATCTTTGCATTCCAGGAGGAAGCTTTTGGAGAATATGAAGCTATCTTTACAACCAAGAAATAACAGTCCAACCAAGTTAGAATATATATAAAACAACAGTATTGCTACTGGTCTGTTCCAACACTGAACTCATTCATACATTGGGTTACATATGTCAAATAGAGACAATACTGAAGATTTCATAGGAACACACGACAGAATGCTTTTTTTTTTATTTTTTGCTTTTACTGTTTCTTTATTAGGAGAGGGTAGAGAAATCAAATCATATCACAAGTACCTGCTGCCTTCCATCCTATTTGCTCCCATCTTCTTTCCTCAAGAATGTAACACCTGGGGGCCATTGTCTTTTATAAATTCCTTTTATTTGTAGCTTGATATTTTTGACATAATATGTAGCATTTTAATCATTCTTTCTTCAAGTTATATTTTATTTTTTAATTTATTTTTAAATTAATCTATTTATTTTAATTGGAGGCTAATTACTTTACACCATTGTGGTGATTTTTGCCATACATTGACATGAATCAGCTATGGGTGTACATGTATGTTTTCTGTCCCTATGATCCCCTTTTGTTATCTTATCTCATTCTGAGTCTATCACATATAGAAACTGTTCATTTTTTCAATCCTTAACCAGCCCCACTCCTCCTCTTCTCTTTTGCAGTGTATGTTGGGCCCATTCAGTGGATCTTTGATTCACTTAATGTAATACTCATTCTCAAACTTCTATTTTACAGTTTCCTGTAGTATACTGAGATTTGCTATTTCATCACTCATTTTGTCTGTTTTTACTTGTTTATTTTTCTTTAAATTCTTGAAAAATTTTGAATAATTACTTTAAATCTTTGGTTGACAATTCCAACTTAGGTGCCCTTTTATGTCTCTGTTAGCTATTTATTTCCTGGTTATTTCTTTATCTTCCTGCTTACTGACATATCTACTAATTTGTATTGAATGCTGCATGTTACAGATGTTATGTGCCTGGATTTGGATGACTTTCTTTAAAAATGGTGAATTTTGTTTTGGCAAAGAGTTAACTCATCGGCAGACTCATTTATCATGCTGAGTGAGAACTGAATTTAGGTTAGCTAATCCAAGTGTCAAGTAGTCATTACTTTAAGGCTAGTGCAATCATACAATATGTGAACTTTGAGGGGTCTTTATGGAACACGTGTGATATTATGTAACATCTCTCATTTGAAAGAGTAATATTTTCCAGTACTCATATAAATACACAGTACCTTAACAGAGTTGCTACAGAAGTTCTATAGCCATTAAAAAGGAAGATCTGATTTATCTAGTGGGCTGCCGTCTATGGGGTCGCACAGAGTCGGACACGACTGAAGTGACTTAGCAGCAGCAGCAAAGGTTCTCAACCAGGGGTTATTTTTCATCCTAAGGGCTATTTGATAATACCTGGAGATATCTGCGGATGTTATCTTAAAGTGGTCAGTGTTACTGACATATAATTGGTAGAGGCCTGTGCGCCAATAAACATATCCCATAATACTCCACCACAAAAAAATATTCATCCTGTGCATATATCGTGTATGGGTAAATTTTCCAAAATTTTCTATTTTTTGTGAATATTTTCACAGAAAGTTTCTGAACCACACAAACACAGGATATAAGGTGTATCTTAAAAGTCATATTGTATTTATAATCATAAAAATTAAAACATCTACCACCTAAGGTACTGCTAAACATCAAAGATATTGTATATTAACATCAATCTGTTATTTTATCCAACAAATAAGCTAATATTAATGACTTTCTGGTGTCACTGAGTTTGATTAGATGTAATTTTAGCTTGTTTTTTTTTACATAAAAATGTGAAGATAAAAGTAACTCCCTCCCAGATACACAGTGGTACAGAATTCACCTGCCAATGCAGGAGATATGGGTTCAGACCCTGGGTTGGGAAGATCGCTTGGAGTAGGAAGTGACACCCGACTCCAGTATTCTTGCCTGGAAAATTCCATGGACAGTGAAGCCTGGTGAGTTACAGTCCATGAGGTCACAGAGAGTCGGATATGACTGAGAACACACACATGCATGGATCTAAAATGTATCAAAAGTTTCACATTCCACAAGGCATCAAGTAACAGCAGTGAATCATTCATTTGTGTTGTATAGTATATAATAGTTATTTACTGGAGAAGGAAATGGCAACCTAATCCAGTACTGCCTGGAGAATCCTGTGGACAGAGGACCCTGGTGGCCTGCCATCTATGGGGTCGCACAGAGTCGGACACGAATGAAGTGACTTAGCATGCATGCAAGCATATAATAGGTAAAACTAGTTTCATTTCTTTCACTTCCTCAGCACAATACTTTTTTTCTAAATAGGCTGATAATTAGGAGTACAGTTATTCATAGGTTATAATACAGGCTATGTCCACTTACATAATTATGCTGTATACAAGATAGGACTTTTAGTAAAACAACTCAGAAATGTGTATCCTTTTAACAGAAGAGTCCATAAATAACATAAAATAGGCAGTTGCATGCAAAATGATTATCACAGCTTCAGTGGCTATATATGATTTTAATATTAATAGTTTCTCTGCCAGATGTACTAAAAGCCATAATATACTCTGCTTCACTGAGTGTCCAAAAGGTATTCATTCTTGAAATTATAATAGAGTACTTTTAAAAAGGCAGAACAAAATAGGAAAATAGTAGTCATTCAGTAAATTGAAGATATTTTGGGAACAGGGACCTTGTGGCCTTGTATCCCCTGTGCTTAGTATATTGTCTTTCACATCCTAGTTAAATGGTTGTTAAAAAAAAATTAAAATGCATAAATTTTATTTCAGATAAATATTTAAATGTAATACTTTTATCACAATTTTATTACTATAACTCTATCCATAAAATGTCTAACATCTATAATTAGGTATCAAGGGTGTTCTAAAGTGTTTTCATGTACATTAAAATAATTCAGCCTCATAACTTGAATGCTGGATCTTACTGCTTGCATTTAATCAATAAACAAAATGAGTTTCAAAAACTGGACTGATTTATCAGAGAATCAGAGATTGTCATAGAGCAAAAAAATAATAATAAATAAAACTGTCTTTTAAATTGAGATTGAATGATTCTTGCTTTTTTCTAATGCAGCTAAATTTTATTAGTATTTTAATATATTTGCTAACTACAAAGTTAATGGCACATTTTAAAATGGGACAAACTGTATATATTTATTAATAAAAACTTTGTTTTACTGAGGCATCTACTTTAAAATCCATGTACTGATTAGACAAAAATAATGTACTAAAAGCTGATATCCAACATTATCCTTGAAATAAACCTGATCTCTCTGGAGATTATCAGAATAAATAAGATATATGATATATATGTGATATATCTAGTATAAAAATTATTTGCATATAAAAGTAAATCTGATGCAAACTTGACATCAGAATTCCCAATATATATAAGGGAAAATGGAATTATAAATGGATGGAGCACTATAAATTCTTATTATTAAAAGAAAAATTATCAGTTCAGTTCAGTCACTCAGTTGTGTCTGACTCTTGGCGACTCCATGGACTGCAGCACTCTAGGCTTCTCTGTTCATCACTAACTCCCGGAGCTTCCTCAAACTCATGTTCATCGAGTTGGTGATGCCATCCAACCATCTCATCCTCTGTCGTCCCCTTCTCCTCCTACCTTCAATCTTTCCCACCATCAGGGTCTTTTCAGATGAATCAGTTCTTTGCATCAAGTGGCCAAAGTATTGGAATTTCAGCTTGAGCATCAGTCTTTCCAATGAATATTCAGTATCCATTTCCTTTAGGATGTACTGGTTGGATCTCCTTGCAGTCCAAGTGACTCTCAAGAGTCTTCTCCAACACCACAGTACAAAGCATCAATCCTTTGGTGCTCAGCTTTCCTTATAGTCCAACTCTCACACCCATACATGACTATGGGAAAAACCATAGCTGTGACTAGATGGACTTTCGTCAGCAAAGTAATATCTCTGCCTTTTAATATGCTGTCTAGGTTGGTCATAGCTTTTCTTCCAAGGAGTGTCTTCTAATTTAATGGCTGCAGTCAGCATCTGCAGTGATTTTGGAGCCCCCCAAAATTAAAGTCTCTCACTGTTTCCATTATTTCTCCATCTATCTCTGATGAAGTGATGGGACCAGATTTGCCACAATCTTAGTTTTCTGAATGTTGAGTTTTAAGTCAACTTTTTCACTCTCCTCTTTCATCAAGAAGCTCTTTAGTTCTTCTTTGCTTTCTGCCATAATGGTGGTATCATCTGCATATCTGAGGTTATTGGTATTTCTCCCAGCAATCTTGATTCCAACTCGTGCTTCATCCAGCTCAGCATTTCACATGATATACTCTGCATATAAGTTAAATAAGCAGGGTGACAATATATAGCCTTGATGCACTCCTTTCCCAATTTGGAACCAGTCTCTTGTTCCTTGTCTAGTTGTAACTGTTGCTTCCTGACCTGCATACAGATTTCTCAAGAGGCAGGTCAGGTGGTCTGGTATTTCCATCTCTTTAACAATTTTCAAATTCATACCCGTTGAGTTGGTGATGCTCTCTAACCATCTCACAAGTTTATTTGTTTTTTATATCTTTGGCACTCAGACTTCATTATGGTAAAATTTTCACATTCATATATGACTACTGAAAAAACCATAGCTTTGACTATAAAGACCTTTGTCAGCACAGAGAGCTCTTTGCTTTTTAATATGCTGTCTAGGTTTGACATAGCTCATGGTTTCAATTTGGAAGATAAAAGTTCTGGTGATGACTTTTGGTAGATTGTGCAACAAAGTGAATGTGTTTGCTATCACAGTAATGTATACTTAAAAATGGGTAAATGTGTAAATTCTATGTTACATTTTACCACACAAACACAAAATTATGTTCCAAATACTGTGTGACTATATATTTATATCAATGAAAGTTAATATTATCATCCAAGTGTTTTAATCCAGAAATACTCTTAACCAAAAATAAAGTAAAATTAAAAAAAAACATTTTCCTGATAACAAATAAAATTAAATTTAAAAATTATACATTAAGAAGAGGCGGCAAGAATAGAAGAACTATACAAAATAGATCTTAATCACCGGGATAACCACATGGTGTGATCACTCACCTTGACCCAGACATCTTAGACTGTGAATTCAAGTGGACCTCAGGAATCATCACAATGAACAAAGCTAGTGGAGGTGATGGAATTCCAGTTGAGCTATTTCAAATTCTAAAAGACAATGCTGTGAAAGTGCTGCACTCTATATGCCAGCAAATTTGGAAAACACAGCAGTGGCCACAGGACTGGAAAAGTCAGTTTTCATTTCAATCCCACAGAAGGGCTGTCCCAAAGAATGTTCAAACCACTGCACCACTGCACTCATTTCACATACTAGCAAAGCAATGCTTAAAATCCTTCAAGCTAGGCTTCAATAGTATGTGAATCGAGAACTTCCAGTTGTTCAATTTGGATTTAGAAAAGGCAGAGGAGCCAGAGACCAAATTGTCAACATCCATTGAATCATAGAAAAAGCTAGAGAATTCCAGAAAGACATCTACTACTGCTTCATTGACTACACTAAAGCCTTTGACTGTGTGGATCACAACAAACTCTGGAAAATTCTTAAAGAGATAGGAATACCAGGCCACCTTATCAGCCTCCTGCAAAACCTGTATGCAGGTCAGGAAGCAAGACAACTGGATATGGAACAATGGACTGGTTCAAAATTGGGAAAGGAATATGTCAGGGCTATATATTGTCACCCTGCTTATTTAACTTATATGAAGAGTACATCATGTGAAATGTAGGGCTGGATGGAGTACAAGCTAGAATCAAGATTGTGGGGAGGAATACCAATAATCTCATATATACAGATGACACTACACTTACGAAAAAAAGCAAAGAGGATTTAAAGAGCCTTGATGAAGGTGAAAGAGAATAGTGGAAAAGCTGGCTAAAAGCTCAGATCAGATCAGATCAGATCAGTCACTCAGTCCAGTCTGACTCTTTGCGACCCCATGAATTGCAGCACACCAGGCTTCCCTGTCCATCACCAGCTCCCGGAGTTCACTCAGACTCACATCCATCGAGTCAGTGATGCCATCCAGCCATCTCATCCTCTGTCGTCCCCTTCTCCTCTTGCCCCCAATCCCTCCCAGCATCAGAATCTTTTCCAATGAGTCAACTCTTCACATGAGGTGGCCAAAGTACTGGAGTTTCAGCTTTAGCATCATTCCTTCCAAAGAAATCCCAGGGCTTGATCTCCTTCAGAATGGACTGGTTGATCTCCTTGCAGTCCAAGGGAATCCCAAGAGTCTTCTCCAACACCACAGTTCAAAAGCATCAATTCTTCGGTGCTCAGCCTTCTTCACAGTCCAACTATCACATCCATACATGACCACTGGAAAAACCATAGCCTTGATTAGACAGACCTTTGTTGGCAAAGTAATATCTCTGCTTTTGAATATGCTATCTAGATTGGTCATAACTTTCCTTCCAAGGAGTAAGCGTCTTTTAATTTCATGGCTGCAGTCACCATCTGCAGTGATTTTGGAGCCCCCCAAAATAAAGTCTGACACTGTTTCCACTGTTTCCCCATTATTTCCCATGCAGTGATGGGACCAGATGCCATGATCTTTGTTTTCTGAATATGAGCTTTAAGCCAACTTTTTCACTCTCCACTTTCACTTTCATCAAGAGGCTTTTGAGTTCCTCTTCACTTTCTGCCATAAGGGTGGTGTCATCTGCATATCTGAGGTTATGGATATTTCTCCTGGAAATCTTGATTCCAGCTTGTGTTTCTTCCAGTCCAGCGTTTCTCATGATGTACTCTGCATATAAGTTAAATAAACAGGGTGACAATATACAGCCTTGACTTACTCCTTTTCCTATTTGGAAGCAGTCTGTTGTTCCATGTCCAGTTCTAACCATTGCTTCCTGACCTGCATACAAATTTCTCAAGAGGCAGGTCAGGTGGTCTGGTATTCCCATCTCTTTCAGAATTTTCCACAGTTGATTGTGATCCACACAGTCAAAGGCTTTGGCATAGTTAATAAAGCAGTAATAGATGTTTTTCTGGAACTCTCTTGCTTTTTCCATGATCCAGCAAATGTTGGCAATTTGATCTCTGGTTCCTCTGCCTTTTCTAAAACCAGCTTGAACATCAGGAAGTTTACAGTTCACATATTGCTGAAGCCTGGCTTGGAGAATTTTGAGCATTACTTTACTAGCATGTGAGATGAGTGCAATTGTGTGGTAGTGTGAGCATTCTTTAGCATTGCCTTTCTTGGGGATTGGAAAACTGACCCTTTCCAGTCCTGTGGCCACTGCTGAGTTTTCCAAATTTGCTGGCATATTGAGTGCAGCACTTTCACAGCATCATCTTCCAGGATTTGGAATAGCTCCTTTGTTCATAGTGATGCTTTCTAAGGCCCACTTGACTTCACATTCCAGGATGTCTGGCTCTAGGTCAGTGATCACACCATCATGATTATCTGGGTCATGAAGATCCTTTTTGTACAGTTCTTCTGTGTATTCTTGCCATCTCTTCTTAATATCTTCTGCTTCTGTTAGGGCCATACCATTTCTGTTCTTTATCGAGCCCATCTTTGCATGAAATGTTCCTTTGGTAGCTCTGATTTCTTGAAGAGATCTCTAGTCTTTCCCATTCTGTTGTTTCCCTCTATTTCTTTGCATTGATCGCTGAAGAAGGCTTTCTTATCTCTTCTTGCTCTTCTTTGGAACTCTGCATTCAAATGTTTATATCTTTCCTTTTCTCCTTTGCTTTTTGCTTCTCTTCTTTTCACAGCTATTTGTAAGGCCTCCACAGACAGCCATTTTGCTTTTTTGCATTTCTTTTCCATGGGGATGGTCTTGATCCCTGTCTCCTATACAATGCCAGGAACCTCATTCCATAGTTCATCAGGCACTCTATCTATCAGATCTAGACCCTTAAATCTGTTTCTCACTTCCACTGTATAATCATAAGGGATTTGATTTCGGTTATACCTAAATGGTCTAGTGGTTTTCCCTACTTTCTTCAAATTAAGCCTGAATTTGGCAATAAGGAGTTCATGGTCTGAGTCACAGTCAGCTCCTGTTCTTATTTTTGCTGACTGTATAGAGCTTCTCCATCTTTGGCTGCAAAGAATATAATCAATCTGATTTCAGTATTGACCACCTGGTGATGTCCATGTATACAGTCTTGTAGGAATGGTTATTATCCCTAAATTATATTCAAAATATTGAGATAGATATTTAAATAATTTACTCAAGGCCTTGTAAATCCTAGGTCAGATAGGAATTTTGTACATGCAGTCTGTCCCCAAAGGCAGTGATATTAATCACCACAATGTTCCTTCTGTCAAAATGAACATTTCATGAGAATTTACTCTATGCCCAGTACTGTTCTAGGCACTTTACTTCATATTATCTTATTTAACTTCCACAGCATTTTTCAAAACTTCATAGGTATTATTATCTTCAAATATAGGTGAAAAAAATGTATATAATCTTAACATATGTTTAGTACACAGTATATACTCCTTGGAAGGAAAGTTATGACCAACCTAGATAGCATATTCAAAAGCAGAGACATTACTTTGCCAACAAAGGTTCGTCTAGTCAAGGCTATAGTTTTTCCTGTGGTCATGTATGGATGTGAGAGTTTCACTGTGAAGAAGGCTGAGCGCCGAAGAATTGATGCTTTTGAACTGTGGTGTTGGAGAAGACTCTTGAGAGTCCCTTGGACTGCAAGGAGATCCAACCAGTCCATTCTGAAGGAGATCAGCCCTGGGATTTCTTTGGAAGGAATGATGCTAAAGCTGAAACTCCAGTACTTTGGCCACCTCATGCAAAGAGTTGACTCATTGGAAAAGACTGATGCTGGGAGGGATTGGGGGCAGGAGGAGAAGGGGACTACAGAGGATGAGATGTCTGGATGGCATCACTGACTCAATGGACGTGAGTCTGAGTGAACTCCGGGAGTTTGTGATGGACAGGGAGGCCTGGCGTGCTGCGATTCATGGGGTTGCAAAAAGTTGGACACGACTGAGCAACTGATCTGATCTGATCTGATATACATTTTATTCACTAAGCTGATAGACTTTAATCTTATATTATTGTTCTCTGTGCTAAATTAAGCTACCCTTGTGTGGGAAGAATTTTCATATCCAAAGGCTTGCACGAGAACTGAAGTAAAAAAAGCAGGGATTTGTCCTATATGCATATAGACAAGTAACGGTGATCCTAGAAGTGAAAAAGAAAAAGTGATAGTCACTCAGTCATGTCCGACTGATTCTGCAACCCATGGACAGTAGCCTGCCAGGCTCCTCAGTCCGTGGAACTCTTCAGGCAAGAATATTAGAATGGGCGGCCATTCCCTTCTCCATGGAACTCCTCAGACAAGAATATTAGAATGGGCACCCATTCCCTTCTCCATGGAACTCTTCAGGCAAGAATATTAGCCCATGATCTAGAAGATCTAGAATAGTGGGGCTTTATACTCAAGCCTTTATTTTATGAGCAAATAAGATGGTAAGCAGCAGGTATTGGTGACATGCTCTGATTTCTGTATCATTACTGTATCATGACGAACAATTATGGCATCCACTATGCATGCATTCAGATCAATTAGATCATTTATTACAATACCCAAGGCAGGGTTTGATAGAAATGCAAACCAATATTTTCTTTCAAAAGGACACAGAGGAGTGACTGATTCAAGAAAAAAAATCAAATTAGTATGCTTTAGTGAAGAATTCCAGGTATATAGGATAAGGAGAAGAAAATGTGAAGGCCTGTGATAACACACGATAGGTGATTTTTTCATTCCTAAGACATAAAACAATATAAGCGGTGCTTTTTGAAGAGAAAATGAGAAAAAAAATCACTCAAATTATTGGGTACATACTAGGCAAAATAGAAATAACTTTTTATAATATCACATGTTTTTTTTTCTATGTTTGAAAGAAGAGAAAACAGATATTTAAAATCTTAAAAGAATTTCTAACTTCTGTAATAGGGAAAACCAATTTCATAAGTTGTCTCCCAAATGCATAAAAAAGATTTATGCTGCCTAAATATTTTATATTATTCTTTGGAACTCTTTGTTTCATAAACAAAATGTCTTATGACAGCAAAACATTTCTTGTTTATCCAATCTTCCATTTCATGCTTTCTGTCATATTTTGGTTTACATACAAGTTATGACATATTCTATTCAGAGTCATTCATCACATTTCCAGGATTTATTCCCTGCAAATTATTTCATCAAATTATATCTATTATCATTTACAATTATTTTTTCTTTCTCAACCTTGAAATTTATCTTTTACTTTATAGTTCAGGTAATCCCCATTCTGTATTTGAAATTGTGTATTGTTATAATCATATGTAAACTCAGACATCTATTTGATTTGTCAGATGTTGTTTCATAAATTAGTACCTATTCCATTCATATGTTATGTCCACAATGCTCACTTTTTTGTTATTATCTAAAGTATTTTGTTAAATATGAATGTTTTATAATTAAGCTTCTGTTTTTCTAAAACAGAGACAGAAAAATGAATAAGAGTAATAATGAGAGAAAGAGATAATTTATTGCATTGGCAGGAAAATAATCTTGAATGCATTTCAAAGGCAAAAATATATATACACTTATATATATGCATATTTATATTTTGTGTATGTGTACATACATTGTTGTGTATGCTCAGTTGCTCAGTTGTGTCCAACTCTTTGTCACACCATGGACCATAGACCACCAGGCTCCTCAGTCCATGGAATTTCCCAGCCAAGACTACCTGAGTGGGTTGCCATTTCCTCTTCAGGGGATCTTCCCGACCCAGGGACTGAACCCACGTCTCCTGTGTTTCCTGCATTGGCAGGTGGATTCTTGACCACTGAGCCACCTCGGAAGTGCTATGTATGTAGAATACTCCTAATAAGGATGAATACTCCTTCAGCAAGGTTTGCAGTATTATTTTTAAATATATTCTTCTACTTTGACAAATCATTTTTATCACTTACACTCTACAACTAAAATGTGTTAATACTATTGCTAATCATCAATCAATGGGAACAGAAGCCCATAAGTATTTCTTCCTGTCAGGTGCTCAAGAGCACAGTCCTGAGAAGTAGTTTCCATCTACATCGAATGGTCTCAGGTAGGAACTGGTCTCACTTGATTAATCCCCAGTTGTCCAGCAACCCTGATAACATGCTCAACAACACAACTAATATTAACTTCTCATTCTTTCATACTCACAAGTCCCTCACTCCTATTCTCTGAGGTGAGTACAAGTCCTTATCTTAGTTTCTAGTTTTGGCAGAATTCTAGACTAAGACTATAACATTGGGTGAGTGCTCACTGCATTGAAACTAAGTTAATTGGGAATCAGTTGTGATAAGAAGGTGTGAAATTTCAGAGATGAAAATTTTGTATAATGCCAAGGTTCAGGCTTCACCCATGGAGAAGGACACTAGCGTGGATACATGGAGAAATATACTAGCATGGGTACACAGGAACCAATGCTGCTGTGGCTCCTAAGTACATACAACATGAGGACATTGGCAAAAGTGACCAATCCTCTTTGCCGCCATCTTTTAATAGCTACATCAAAGCAAACAAAGAGCACAAACCATTAAAAAAAATGGCCTGCCTCTTAAGTTTTCTTCAGTAAAAAAGAGAAAATAGGCTTCTTTGAAATTCTGTGTGGTGTAGCGTTCCAGTGATGTCTCACTTCAAGAATTAACTTTTTTTCTGTCCTGAACATGTATGTTAGACTAAACAAGCCATAGCATATGGCTGTTAGCCAACAGCCATAGCATTAACAAAAACAAACAGGATAACCAACAAGATTAGTAACATTTACCCAGTTAGCCTCTATTCCAATGACCACCAAATCTAGTCATTGTACAGGAAAACAATTCGAAGAGGTTCCAAAAGCAAAACTTGAATTTTCTGCATGCCAACCACTATTTACATAGCATTTACATTGTATTAGGCATCGTATCTAGAAACCATTTAAAGTATACAAGAGGAAATATGTAAGTTATATGTAAATATCACATCATATCATATGTGATATGTGATCATATGTGATATGCGATCATATGCGATATGTGATCATATGTGATATGTGATCATATGTGATATGCGATCATATGTGATCATGTGTGATATTTACATATAACTTACATATTACCTCTTGTATACTTTAAATGATTTCTAGATTACTTACGATGCCTAATACAATGTAAATGCTATGTAAATAGTGGTTGGCATGCAGGAAATTCAAGTTTTGCTTTTGGAACCTCTTCGAATTGTTTTCCTGTACAATGACTAGATTTGGTGGTCATTGGAATAGAGGCTAACTGGATAAATGTTACTAATCTTGTTGGTTATCCTGTTTGTTTTTGTTAATGCTATGGCTGTTGGTTAACAGCCATATGCTATGGCTTGTTTAGTCTAACATACATGTTCAGAACAGAAAAAAAGTTAATTCTTGAATTGAGACATCACTGGAACGCTACACCACACAGAATTTCAAAGAAACCTATTTTCCCTTTTTTACTGAAGAAAACTTAAGAGGCAGGCCATTTTTTTTTAATGGTTTGTGCTCTTTGTTTGCTTTGATGTAGCTATTAAAAGATGGCGGCAAAGAGGATTGGTCACTTTTGCCAATGTCCTCATGTTGTATGTACTTAGGAGCCACAGCAGCATTGGTTCCTGTGTACCCATGCTAATATATTTCTCCATGTATCCACGCTAGTGTCCTTCTCCATGGGTGAAGCCTGAACCTTGGCATTATACAAAATTTTCATCTCTGAAATTTCACACCTTCTTATCACAACTGATTCCCAATTAACTTAGTTTCAATGCAAGTGAGAAATAGATTTAAGGGCCTAGATCTGATAGATACAGTGCCTGATGAACTATGGAATAAGGTTCGTGACATTGTACAGGAGACAGGGATCAAGACCATTCCCATAGAAAAGAAATGCAAAAAAGCAAAATGGCTGTCTGGGGAGGCCTTACAAATAGCTGTGAAAAGAAGAGAAGCAAAAAGCAAAGGAGAAAAGGAAAGATATAAACATCTGAATGCAGAGTTCCAAAGAAGAGCAAGAAGAGATAAGAAAGCCTTCTTCAGCGATCAATGCAAAGAAATAGAGGAAAACAACAGAATGGGAAAGACTAGAGATCTCTTCAAGAAAATCAGAGATAGCAAAGGAACATTTCATGCAAAGATGGGCTTGATAAAGGGCAGAAATGGTATGGCCCTAACAGAAGCAGAAGATATTAAGAAGAGATGGCAAGAATACACAGAAGAACTGTACAAAAAAGATCTTCACGACCCAGATAATCATGATGGTGTGATCACTGACCTAGAGCCAGACATCCTGGAATGTGAAGTCAAGTGGGCCTTAGAAAGCATCACTATGAACAAAGCTAGTGGAGGTGATAGAATTCCAGTTGAGCTATTCCAAATCCTGAAAGATGATGCTGTGAAAGTGCTGCACTCAATTAGCCAGCAAATTTGGAAAACTCAGCAGTGGCCACAGGACTGGAAAAGGTCAGTTTTCATTCCAATCCCAAAGAAAGGCAATGCCAAATAATGCTCACACTACCGCACAATTGCACTCATCTCACACGCCAGTAAAGTAATGCTCAAAATTTTCCAAGCCAGGCTTCAGCAATATGCGAACCGTGAACTTCCTGATGTTCAAGCTGGTTTTAGAAAAGGAAGAGGAACCAGAGATCAAATAGCCAACATCCTCTGGATCATGGAAAAAGCAAGATTTCCAGAGAAACATCTATTACTGCTTTATTGGCTATGCCAAAACCTTTGACTGTGTGGATCACAATCAACTGTGGAAAATTCTGAAAGAGGTGGGAATACCAGACCTCCTGATCTGCCTCTTGAGAAATTTGTATGAAGGTCAGGAAGCAACAGTAAGAACTGGACATGGAACAACAGACTGCTTCCAAATAGGAAAAGGAGTTCATCAAGGCTGTATATTGTCACTCTGTTTATTTAACTTATATGCAGAGTACATCATGAGAAACACTGGACTGGAAGAAACACAAGCTGGAATCAAGATTTCCAGGAGAAATATCCATAACCTCAGATATGCAGATGACACCACCCTTATGGCAGAAAGTGAAGAGGAACTCAAAAGCCTCTTGATGAAAGTGAAAGTGGAGAGTGAAAAAGTTGGCTTAAAGCTCATATTCAGAAAACGAAGATCATGGCATCTGGTCCCACCACTTTATGGGAAATAGATGGGGAAACAGTGGAAACAGTGGCAGACTTTATTTTGGGGGGCTCCAAAATCACTGCAGATGGTGACTGCAGCCATGAAATTAAAAGACGCTTGCTCCTTGGAAGGAAAGTTATGACCAACCTAGATAGCATATTCAAAAGCAGAGACATTACTTTGCCAACAAAGGTTCATCTAGTCAAGGCTATGGTTTTTCCTGTGTTCATGTTTGGATGTGAAAGTTGGACTGTGAAGAAGGCTGAGCGCTGAAGAATTGATGCTTTTGAACTGTGGTGTTGGAGAGACTCTTGGGAGTCCCTTGGACTGCAAGGAGATCCAACCAGTCCATTCTGAAGGAGATCAGCCCTGGAATTTCTTTGGAAGGAATGATGCTAAAGCTGAAACTCCAGTACTTTGGCCACCTCATGTGAAGAGTTGACTCATTGGAAAAGATTCTGATGCTGGGAGGGATTGGGGGCAAGAAGAGAAGGGGACGACACAGGATGAGATGGCTGGATGGCATCACTGACTCGATGGACGTGAGTCTGAGTGAACTCTGGGAGTTGGTGATGGACAGGGAGGCCTGGCGTGCTGCGAATCATGTGGTCGCAAAGAGTTGGACAGGACTGAGCATCTGATCTGATCTGACCTGATCGGATCACATCATATTATATAATCAGTTTGAGCACCAACAAATTTTGATATCTTTATGAGTTCCTGGAATCAATTCTCTATGAACATTGAGGGATGACTGTATAATACTTTATAAAATTCAAAGCAAAAATATTTTATATCACTATTTTTAATATTATGAAATAATCTAGAGTCAATAGATTATAAATTATTCATAAACTAATAAAAATTTTCAGATAATAGTTTTAGTATAATATTATTTCCTTGTATAAGTGCAACAAGTTTAGAATGCTTTCATGTTTTTAATATCTTAGTATTTTAAATCAAGTGCTAAAGTTTATTTTCATTTACTAATTAAACTACATTTATTAAACTTCCTAAAAATTATGGTGGTAAGGAACTGAAGTCAATTCATTTATTTTGCATATACTAAATTATCACATGCCCTGTATATTCCTTTTGTTTTTCTTCTGAACATGCAATCTAATTCTATGGTCAAAACCTAAGCTGACTTAATATCAAAATTAAAATACATATTGAATATATACATATATGAGAAGTACTTTCTGCCTGTGTTAAATTATTTGTAAAATTCCTTTATTTAGTTATTCCTGCAATTTGTTTTTTGTTTCAGAGATTTCCTTGGAAGTGCATATGCATTATAATCATACACTGTAAAAAATCATTCTTTAATGGAACAACAGACTGGTTCTAAATAGGAAAAGTAGTACGTCAAGGCTGTATATTGTCCCCCTGCTTATTTAACTTATATGAAGAGTACATCATGAGAAATGCTGGGCTGAAAGAAGCACAAGCTGGAATCAAGCTTGCCAGGAGAAATATCAATAACCTCAGATATGCAGATGACACCACCCTTATGGCAGAAAGTGAAGAGGAACTCAAAAGCCTCTTGATGAAAGTGAAAGTGGAGAGTGAAAAAGTTGGCTTGAAGCTCAACATTCAGAAAACGAAGATCATGGCATCTGGTCCCACCACTTCATGGGAAATAGATGGGGAAAGAATGGAAACAGTGCCAGACTTTATTTTTTGGGCTCCAAAATCACTGCAGATGGTGATTGCAGCTATGAAATTAAAAGACACTTGCTCCTTGGAAGGAAAGTTATGACCAACCTAGATAGCATATTCAAAAGCAGAGACATTACTTTGCCATCAAAGGTCCGTCTAGTCAAGGCTATGGTTTTTCCAGTGGTCATGTATGGATGAGAGATTTGGACTTGAAGAAAGCTGAGTGCTGAAGAATTGATGCTTTTTTTTTTCTTCCAGTCCAGGTTTGATGCTTGATACTGGATGCTTGGGGCTGGTGCTCTGGGACAACCCAGAGGGATGGTATGGGGAGGGAGGAGGGAGGGGGTTTCAGGATGGGGAACACGTGTATACCTGTGGTGGATTCATGTTGATGTATGGCAAAACCAATACAATATTGTAAAGTACTTAACCTCCAATTAAAATTAAAAAATTTATATTAAAAAAAATAATTGATGCTTTTGAACTGTGGTGTTGGAGAAGACTCTTGAGAGTCCCTTGGACTGCAAGGAGATCCAACCAGTCCATTCTAAAGGAGATCAATCCTGGGTGTTCTTTGGAAGGACTGATGCTAAAGCTGAAACTCCAATACTTTGGCTACCTCATGCGAAGAGTTGACTCATTGGAAAAGACTTTGATGCTGGGAGGATTGGGGTCAGGAGGAGAAGGGGACGACAGAGAATAAGATGGCTGGATGGCATCACTGACTCGATGGACGTGAGTCTGAGTGAACTCTGGGAGGTGGTGATGGACAAGGAGGCCTGGCGTGTTGTGATTCACGGGGTCGCAAAGAGCCAGACACGACTGAGTGACTGAACTGAACTGAACTGAACTGAAAACAATAATTTACTAGAATTATACATTTAAAGGCAAGGATATTAGGTAATAGCAGACATTTCTTAGTAATAATATTTGAATTACTTTATGTTCAATTTAAAAAATAAAATTATTAATATAGATATACAACTGAGATTACTCAATTTGAGTTAATAGAATCTATTATACAGATACATATGTATTCCATTTTATTTATTCTCTAACCAGTCTTCTTTCTTCTCAAGTCTATTGTATGAAGACTTTTCAATGGCATGCAAATAAAAACCTGAAGAAGACAATGCATGCTGTAGACTGTAGTTTATTTAAAGCACTGTATTTACTAAGATTTAGGCTTGGCTTTTCTTAACAAGAAAGAAAATAATTTGTGCATTATTAACAATATTCTTGTCAATAAAAAGCAACTGTATTTTATTCAGCTTCATAAGAACATAAGACATATGAGAATATATTTTAAATTTTTTAGAACAAATATTACACTTAGGACACAGTGATGATAGTCAAAACAACAGCAACCCTCAGCCCTAGTCTAATATCCACCTAGATTATCTCAAAGACCCACAATAAAGGAAAGAAGACCCACAATATCAGAAGGAAAACTATGTCCATTGTGGGGCATAAGTTTTTAATACCATCACTACTATTTTGAATAGGATGTCTGGATTCAAGAAAATTGCAAGGCATATGAAAAGACAAGAAAAGTCCCATCTTGAAAAGCCAAGGGAATCATTATAATTATATTTAATTAAGACAGGAATATAGAAATTGTCCAACAAAAGATGTAAAATAACTATCATTAATAATATGTTAATGCTGTGCTGTAAAAGGTGATAAATATGCAAACTCAAATGTGCAATTTCACCAGAGAAATAAAAATTACAGTGAAGAATAAAATGGAAGTGATAGCAATAACAACCAGAGTAAGAGTAATGAGGGCCGCTTTGCATGTGCTCATTTGTGCTCTAAACACAGTTGAGAAAAGATTCAGTGAACTTGAAGATAGGTCAACAGAAATTGTGCAAAGAGAAACACAAGGAGTAAAGTAGGCAAAATAGTACCAGAGAAGACTATCCAAAAGTCATGGGACATTGTCAATCCAAGTAATGTATGTATTTTCTGAATCCCAGAAGTGTGAGGGAGAGAGAGAGAAAGAAGTAAAAGAGATATTTGATGAAACAATGGCTACAAACTTCTAAAAGTTAATGACACACATCAAAATACAAATCCAAAATCAGAGAAAACCAGTGAAATGAATATACAAACTGATCAGATCATCAGATCAGATCAGCCGCTCAGTCGTGTCCGACTCTTTGCCACCCCATGAATTGCAGCACACCATGCCTCCCTGTCCATCATCAACTCCCGGAGTTCACCCAGACTCCCGTCCATTGAGTCAGTGATGCCATCCAGCCATCTCATCCTCTGTCGTCCCCTTCTCCTCCTGCCCCCAATCCCTCCCAGCATCAGTCTTTTCCAATGAGTCAACTCTTTGCATGAGGTGGCCAAAGTACTGGAGTTTCAGCTTTAGCATCAGTCCTTCCAAAGAAATCCCAGGGCTGATCTTCAGAATGGATTGGTTGGCTCTCCCTGTAGTCCAAGGGACTCCCAAGAGTCTTCTCCAACACCACAGTTCAAAAGCATCAATTCTTCGGCACTCAGCCTTCTTCACAGTCCAACTATCACATCCATACATGACCACAGGAAAAACCATAGCCTTGACTAGATGGACCTTTGTTGGCAAAGTAATGTCTCTGCTTTTGAATATGCTATCTAGGTTGGTCATAACTTTCCTTCCAAGGAGTAAGCGTCTTTTAATTTCATGGCTGCAGTCACCATCTGCAGTGATTTTGGAGCCCAGAAAAATAAAGTCTGACACTGTTTCCACTGTTTCCCCATCTATTTCCCATGAAGTGATGGGACCAGATGCCATGATCTTCGTTTTCTGAATGTTGAGCTTTAAGCCAACTTTTTCACTCTCCACTTTCACTTTCATCAAGAGGCTTTTGAGTTCCTCTTCACTTTCTGCCATACATTCATACAATTCAATGAATAAATAAATAAATATAAATAAAATGTCATAATAGCCAAAGTGAATGAGCCCAAAATGTAAATCCATAATTGTAAAAATAAAAGTGAATAAAAATACAAGGAGAAAAGGCAACTCTTTCTTATAGAAGAATTTTGGCTCACAGATATAGATGAAAAGAGAAAGCCTTCATCATAATAACTTAAGAATAATTGCTGCAGTCAAGAACCAGCTGTATGACAAATTTAGGGGATGAATATTTAAGTAGAAATAGAGTATTTGTTGGAGAAGGCAATGGCAACCCACTCCAGTACTCTTGCCTGGAAAATCCCATGGACGGAGGAGCCTGGTAGGCTGCAGTCATAGGGTCGCTAAGAGTCGGACATGACTGAGCGACTTCACTTTCACTTTTCACTCTCATGCACTGGAGAAGAAAATAGTAACCCACTCCAGTGTTCTTGCCTGGAGAATCCCAGGGACGGGGGAGCCTGGTGGGCCATATATGGGGTTGCACAGAGTTGGACACGACTGAAGTTACTTATTAGCAGCAGCAGAGTATTTGTATTATCTCAAAGTATCTACCCAAAACACTTAATAAATTCCAGGTGAAAATAATAAGTTTGTATCCAGGCAGATATCACCTTAAACAAATGATTGATATGAATATCAGCAGTAATATATATAGACATAATGCAGCCCCTGATAGGATGCAATAATGTAACACAAATGCCATAGGAATCATCTTAATAAAGTATAGCCTTAATTTAATAATCAGCCAAATTCAAGTTGAGGGACATTTTCTCATAATAACTAGCCCATCATTTCAAAAGTTTCAAGACTGTAAGATAAGAGAAGACCAAAAACTGGCAAGGCTGGAGGAGGCTAAAAGAATGTGACACTAAACACAATGGGGGATTGAGGATTGGATTTTGGCCAGAAAAGGTTACTGATGGGAAAAACAAAAACAGAAAAAACTGCAAACTGTGAATAAATCCTCTAGTTTAGTTTGTAGCATTATACCAAAGTAATTTCTTAATTTTGATAATTGACCTGTAGATAGGCAAGATGTTAACATAAAGGGAGTTGGTTTAAAGGTACCTGAAAACTCCTTGTACTATTTTTATAACCCTTTTTAAGTTTAAAATTATCTCAATATAAAAACTTAATGTATATTTTTACATTTGTCAAAAATATATACATTTCAATGAGTAAATAGAACATATGAACACTGAGTGATAAAAATGATGACAACATCAACAATAATGAAATTTAATGCTGAAACTTAAGTAGGAGTTTCTGGTAAATAACTGGTTTTAAGAAATGAAAAAAAGCATTTATAATAATGGCTAAATATATTGAGTTTCGACTCTGCTAGACATGAAACTATCTCCTTAAAATAAGCTTTTCTTCCTTAAAAGGAAAATGCTTAATTGGGATAAGTAGGTGGCATTTACTTATCTACTGTGGGGCTGGATAAGATTTGAGAGTTCCTTGGACTGCAAGGAGATCAAACCAGTGAAACCTAAAGGAAATCAGTACTGAATATTCATTGGAAGAACTGATGCTGGAGCTGAAGCTCCAATACTTTGGCCACCTGTTGTGAAGACCCAACTCTTTGGAGAAGACTTTGAAGACAGGAAAGATGGAGGGCAAAAAGAGAAGGTGGTGACAGGTGATGAGATAGTTAGTTAGATGGCATCACAGACTCAATGGACATGAGTTGAGCAAACTCCAGGAGACAGTGAAGGACAGAGAAGCCCAGTGTTCTACAGTTCATGGGTTTGTAAAGAGTAGTACATGACTGAGCTACTGAACAACAGAAGATAATATTTAATTGAGGATGATGCTATTTGGTGATAATTCCATAGGAGCCACACTTTCAACTATTAAGACAGACAGTAAAAGGTATTCAGGGGAACAAAAAATCTTAACACTGATTCACAGTGCAGGTAGAGATATATCACTTAGAATCAAAAATTACAGAAGCCAAAACAAAAACTATATAATACTGTATTTGAAGTGATGAAAAGCTATGTACCTAGCTAAAGAAAAGGTGGGGAAATGCTTTTATCATACAGGAAAACAGATATATTTACTTCTATAATTCAAGAAGTAGAAAAGTGAATATGTGGGTAACCATTAAGATATACTAGGATGCTAAATCAATATTTCAAATCAATTGCAACATGAATTCTAAGTATCCAATTGTTTCAGTGTGTCTTACAAACACTGATGGATCAGTTTGTGTTCAACAAACACACAGAGTACAGTTCAGTGCACCGTGTAATGTGGAAAGTTAGAAAGCATGACTTGACATAATGTAACAGAGATTTACAAGCAGAAAGTGTTAAGTGTAAATACTGATACCTTATCAGAATTGATTTTTAAAAACGGACCTTCTCAGAACTGGACAATGCCTCTTATACTGAGATGACAAGTGAAATGTGCTTGTTTATAATAGCACAGCTGTGTGTTATTTCACGGAAATAAAATTCTAGAAATACAAACTGCCTAGAAACAAAGTGAGTCTATATGAAACTTAAACTGGAAATAATGTGGCACAATTTCAGATCTTTATTTTCCTTGGTGGAAAAACTACAAAGAGAAAATGAATCTAATTAAAACAAGAGAAAAAATATAGCTGGCCTAGTAAATATTTCTATACATTTTGAAATAACAAAAATACGATATTGGATTTATCTCTTATGAAAGTATCAAAAGCCAATCTGGAAAGATATCCTCAATTTGAAACTACAAAAAGCCAAAAATGTGGAGATATGCCCTCAAAATAAAACAAGGGCCCTTGAATGAGAGGAAATTTAAGAGTATGAAGTTTCTGTATCAGGTGTTACCTGGCTTTTCTTCTATTGTCTTTATATGCCAGTGTGTATTCAAATAATGGCAAAAGAGATCAATTGGAATGAGTCATTAGTTCCTTAAATGAATCATCTCAACTTTCATTCATTAAAATATTCCCAACATTTCAAACACCAGACACTTTGAAGACAATTAGTAACTATGAATCAAACTAATGAATGGTTGGTTTCCCATTTTTTTATTTACTAAATTTATTTTATATTACCTTTACTTAACATATTAAAATATTGTTTTTAAATTCTCCCAATCTTCATGGTTGATACTACCCAAAACTTCCTACTCTTGATACTAGTTTTATCTTTGTATCCTTAACTCCTCTTGTTAATGTTCTATTTGTGGGAAATAGGCTTTAAAAGGCTAATCCAAAGAAGAAACATAAAAATACAGTAAATATAGAGAGTTGATAGTGTTTGGTAAAGATTCCAAAATTCGTTGGACTTTAAGATATAACACTAACAGTTTTGCAGTCATAATTAAACATAAGTAGGATATTATCTATTATTTATGCAAATCATCTGTAAGTAGCACTAACAAGAATTTCATTATTTTCTAATATTTGCACTATACATTTGAGAACTATTAGTGGTTTACAATTAGGTGGCACCAGTATATGCAATATGAGTCATATGTAGAAAAGAGTCTGTCTTTGAGGGGGGTGGAGTAGAAGGAAGGTGGACGGCATCTATCATTTTGAAATTAACAAACAATGATTCATGCCTTAAGCCCCAGAGAATGTGTTGGCTCAGACTCTTTAGGCAGGGAAAGCAAACCTGTTTCCAGAATAGGCATCCATTCATTCAAAGATGAGAATGGCTCGCTAGAGTCAAATTTTCCACCCAGTGGCCTTTTGGTCCCTTTTTTGGGATAGTGCCATATTAAGATCTCACTAGTTAATCATTCAGAGGTAACATTTTTCAGTTTGCTAAGTTCTGTTTGACTCCTTGCTACCCCATGGATCGTAGAATGGCAGGCTTCCCTGTCTTTCACTATCTCCTGAAATTTGCTCAAACTCACATCCATTGAGTTAGTGATGCCATTCAAGCATCTCATACTCTGTCACTACCTTATCCTCTTGCCCTCAAATCTTTCCCAGCATCAGGGTCTTTTCCAATGAGTCAGTTCTTTGCATCAGGTGGCCAAAGTATTGGAGATTCAGCTTCATCATCAGCCCTTATTGAATATTCAGGGTTAATTTCCTTTAGGATTGACTGACTTGATCTGCTTACTATCCAAGGGACTCTCAAGAGTCTTCTCCAGCACCCCAGTTTGAAAGCATCAGTTCTTTGGTGCTCAGTCTTTTTTATGGTCCAACTCTCACATTTATACATGACTACTGGAAAAACTACAGTACTGACTATAAGGGCCTTTGTCAGCAAAATGATGTCTTTAGCTGGGTCAGATATTATAAGTAAGAGTCAAAGCTGCTGGATCCAAATGTAGGCTCCTACTTTGCCATTCACGTGAGAAGTGACCAGTTTTGGCTTAACTGATATCAAAGCTGGGCTAAAATCTACTGACAGAGCAACTGAGCTGCAACCTTGCACCAAGAACAATTAGGGTCTCATCTGCAAATAGAAATGGTATACTCTTCATACACTAGGAAGGGAATAGGCCAGTCTCAAATCCCTTTGCACCACTGATTTTCCCAGAACATCCTTTGTACCACTTATTTTAGTTGGGTGGTACAAGAAACAGGTCTCAAGGTGGAATTAGACACAAGAGGTGTAAGAGATTTATTAGGGTAAATGCTTATGAGAGGAAAGGAGAGAGGGCTTAAGGAGGTTCAGAGACTTAATGAGAGTATAATGAAGATCTGATCTTTACGAAGGAGAGGGAAAAAAGAAGCTTTTAGACTGCAAAATTCGTAAGACTTGGGGCAGGCCACCCCAAAATATGCTGAGGTGGCATATTGATTATTTTGGATTAAAGTTACTTAAGAAACAGCTAGTACCAAAAAAAAAAACCAACAACTCTGACACCGCCCCCCCACTCTGTTCTCCTTGAAAGCAGCAAACAAACACCAGTGGGAAGGCGCCCTCCCTATGGGAGGTGGAGGGCTTCCTTATCATCAGAGAGAGGGGATTCAAGGCCAAGAAAGCTGTATAAATGTATACTGTTAGTTCTTCATTAATTTAATTAATTAAGGACCCCTCCGCCTTTTTTCTCAAGTCTTCACAAACAATTGATTCTTTGCCTAAAAAGATATATAAACAGCCTGCTTTAGTTACATCTTTGGATCTATACCTATGGGGTCTCTGAAGGTACAAAATTAAATGTATTTATCTTTCTCCTAATTACTTGTTAATTTGATTGTTAGGCCAGCCAAAAGAATCTGAAAGGACAGAAGAGAAATTCCTTCCCTACATAACACAATATGAAGAAAATTTGGCAAGGCTTATAAGGAGTTCTTGAGCAAAAATCAGAGGAATCCTGCAGCCCACTGACACAGGCCTATTACACCATCCTGTTGTGCAAGGCCACTGAGTGGATCAATCATGGGAAGCATGGTCTAAGTTCCACTGCAGTGAAGAACTCAGATAACAGCAGCAGGGCCCATTGATCCATATTTGTCCTCACAGTAGGATACACGAGACTGTAGCCAACTAGCTCATCCGAAGCCCTCAGAACTGTTGATGGCAACCAGAAACAACAACAGCAGAAAAAATAAACATATACATTAGGAAGCCTAAGACTCCTCAAAGCAAAAAGGACTTATAAGGTCAAGATCCCAGAGAGAAGGAAAGCAGAGAAGGGAGAGAAAACTCTGATTCTGCCCTCAGGGAACCTCTTGATTTTAAGCAGCTCTTTCATTCTCAGTGCACCTGAGAAGCAGCAGCTGGTCCAAGTCAGACAGATGGAGCAAAGGTGACTGCTCTGGTGAGAGGGGGATTCTGAATATCAATGCCTGCCAAGAGATGTTTGTGACATAGGAAACTAGTGGTAAAAAGGGTATATTTTGAACAACTTCATGCCAAACGTTTGAAAACGTAAATGATATATGGACAATCTTTAAAATAATACATGTACTTATCTTTCTAAAACTGACACAAGTAGAAACTGAAAATCTGTATTCTCCTAAATATATATATAACATATTTCATCCTTAATTTAAAAATTTCCCACAAATTTCAGAACCAGATGCCTTTCACTGGTGAAATTTTTCCCTACAATCTGTTTTAAGGAAAAGAAACTTTGAACTTTAAAATCCAGAGACATTTGTGCCAACTACAAAATAAATGACTCTGTTTCAGAACAATATTTGCCCTTAATGTTTAGGAAATCAGATTACTGATCACAGAGACTATGTATCTCAGGAAAAAGAATACACAAACATAACACTTCAAAGGCCCATACGGTCCATGCTAGAGACTCATGACAGAACAATAAGAATATTATAATCTATAAGGAATCTAGCTAAATTCAATATAAAATAGATATCATACATATATCCGTATCAATTAAGAAAATGAATCTACAATTAAAATCTTTCCTATAAATAAAACTGCAGACCTGAATGGCTTCAACAATTAATTCTACCAACTATTTAAAAAAGAAATAATACCAGTTCTGCAAAAAATATACCAGAAGGTAGATGGGGTAGAGCTATTTTCCAAATCTTTTTACAAAAGTAATAATATTCTGATAATACACTGAGAAAGAAACATCATGAACAGAAAGACCTCATCAGGAAAAACAAAAACTACAGCACAATATTCCTGGTGATCATAATATCAAATTAAAATGTCATTTTATCCAAACACTAATCCATGTCTATAATAGCCAAAATCTGGATTAAACCAGTGTCTAACACAAAAAGATGAACTGCTGATACATGTAACAACATGGATGAATTCTCAAAAACATTAAGGTAAGTGAAAAAATTTAGATACAAAAGACTGCAAATTGACTGTATTTTTATTACCTTCTGAGAAACACAAAACACTATGAAGTAAGATCAGGTATGAAAGGACAGATTTGGAAGGGGAGACCTGACTCCAAAGAAGCAGGAGTGGACATTTTAACTTGATGGAAATTGCCCAATTATAGTGATGTAAAATTATTGTAATGGTTGTATGATTATACATAATTTCAAACTTTTTAAATGATACAAATTGATACATTTTGTATGTTTTTTTCTCTAAAATAAATATATTTTAAGCATGTATCTTAAAAAGTTTGCTGAACAACCTTTTATTTGTATACATAATATGACTTAAGAAAACAACTCTGGGTACTCTTAATTAGCATCATAGTTCAGGCTACTTAATACAACTAGGACAGCAGTTTCTCCATTTCTCCAGACCTAGTGTATGCTAGTCTGACATTCTAAAACTTCTCCAAAACAGCTTTTCAGGACATAGTGGAGGGCTTTTTCATTTCATTCATAGAAGAAACATGGTTCTTGGCTAAAGAAATCAGATCAGATCAGTCGCTCAGTCATGTCCAACTCTTTGCGACCCCATGAATCGCAGCACACCAGGCCTCCCTGTCTATCACCAACTCCTGGAGTTCACTCAGACTCACGTCCATCGAGTCAGTGATGCCATCCAGCCATCTCATCCTCTGTCGTCCCCTTCTCCTCCTGCCCCCAATCCCTCCCAGCATCAGAGTCTTTTCCAATGAGTCAACTCTTCACATGAGGTGGCCAAAGTACTGGAGTTTCAGCTTTAGCATCATTCCTTCCAAAGAAATCCCAGGGCTGATCTCCTTCAGAATGGACTGGTTGGATCTCCTTGCAGTCCAAGAGTCTTCTCCAACACCACAGTTCAAAAGCAAGTCTCAAGAGTCTTCTCCAGCACCACAGTTCAAAAGCATCAATTCTTCGGCGCTCAGCCTTCTTCACAGTCCAACTCTCACATCCATACATGACCACAGGAAAAACCATAGCCTTGACTAGACGAACCTTTGTTGGCAAAGTAATGTCTCTGCTTTTGAATATGCTATCTAGGTTGGTCATAACTTTCCTTCCAAGGCTAAAGAAATAATGGTGAACAATTAGTCTAATGGATGAAACAAGGGACTTTCTAGAGACCATATTAAAGAACCTCAAAAGCTGATACAATTTAAATGATAACTAAGTAGCATTATCAGAGAAGGCAATGGCACCCCACTCCAGTACTCTTGCCTGGAAAATCCCATGGATGGAGGAGCCTGGTGGGCTGCAGTCCATGGGGTCGCTGGGAGTCAGACAGAACTGAGTGACTTCACTTTCACCTTTCATTTTCATGCATTGGAGAAGGAAATGGCAACCCACTCCAGTGTTCTTGCCTAGAGAATCCCAGGGATGGCGGAGCCTGGTGGGCTGCCATCTGTGGGGTCGCACAGAGTCAGACACGACTGAAGCGACTTAGCAGCAGCAGCAGCAGCAAGTAACATTATAGCCACTTTATAATGTATGTGTGTGTGTCATGAATGTATTAATAATATAATCAAATCTTTTTGTCATTTTCCTAAAAGCAAGTTAACTAATTTATGGTGATAGGATGCCAAAGCAAAGTCTGTAGTAAACAGATACTACAGACTTTGGTATTCTTTGGTGCTTTGGTAGGCTTCCATATTTTATCATTGCAAATACGTTTTTGAACATTCTGAGACAAATTTTAAATATATTGAAATTAGAAGTTCCTATGTGGAAGAATAGTTTGGATTCAATAAGAAAACTGACTATGAACTTTGAGCTGAAACTCATTATGCATTTGTATTTCTATTCTCAATGCAAGTGTTTAATTCCCTCTGCTTTCCTCACATAACAATCAGTGTTGTTATTTGCTGCTTTACCACAATGCTATCTACACAAATGATCATCCAAACAAACCCTCTAACCCTGCAAAATGAGTGACTGTAGTAAAATGTAATTTATGGATTAAATTTTTCATTTTGTGTGCTCTACTGCTGAACATAGGATGAATTCATCCTATTTATGATATTTAACTAACTGGTGAATGCAGTCCTTTGTTCCACTGAGATATCAAGCAGGATATCATGGTGGGCTGGAAAAATCTATGATCTGAATGATCTGAATGAATAAAGCATTAAAATTCGTATGCATCCTTCTTTGACAATACTGTGCATACGGATTTAGAGTTAAAAAAAATTAAGAAAAGAAAAGCCATTTGTCAATTTAAAAAGGATAAGATGGAATGTACTGTTAACATCACACTGACATAATGAAAAGCCCTCAAAGATGTAAACACTAGGGAAATGAAAAGTCATATATGGTGTCCTTTAAATGTGCATTATAAGGATATGAAGATATAAAAAACATAATCATCAAAAATCAAACAACCCATATGCTGAGTGAATGAAGAATAACACTGAAAATATACTCGTGCAAAGGATTTAGCTGGTTAAAGAGAGTAGACAGAGAGAAATAGGAGCGTTATTGACTATCCATTAAGTACAGTAAAATTTTAATAGTGTAAGCAGCATGGAATACTCTGCTTTACTTCCATAATAATAAGGATAGACCTGGGTCTCAGAATCCAACTATTGTGCTGATGACTGTAGAAAGGCAATGTTTAAATACACAATGAACCAGCACAGATTTAAGTAAAGAAGGGACTAAAGGGGAAGAAGAGAAGAAGGAAGAAGGAGAAGGAAAAGAAGAAAGGAAAATCACCAGGGGTATCCTATGCTACAATTAGTGGACATTTGCTACAGCCCTATGTGAGAAAAGGTGGTAATACACAGGTCTGTTGATCTTACTGATGAATGAGAAAATACAACTGTTTTATCTGTTTTATATTTCCCTTCTTCTTTCTCTCTCTTTTTCTCTATGTCCCACCCACCTTACAAACCCTTATCACACAATGACTGTAAAAGTGCCAGGCATCATGCCCTGACAATGAAATATTGAGAAGGGACATTTTTAAATGCTCTTTTAAATATCAAATGTTATTCCTGGAGTATGTAGGAAGGTTATTTTATCCTAGATTTTAAAAAGTTTTGAATGTCAAGTGCTTTGTCTTTAGAGTAAGAGCTAAGTATTCACACATTTCAAAGAACTGAGATATCCACAAAACTAGAACAACAGAGTAGTAGTCATCATGAAAAATTTGTACTTAAATCATCGGTAGGGTTTCAGAAAGTCAAACATTCATAAAATATGTTCTAAATCATTTGCTGTACAAGAGAAGAAATATTTGTAAACTAGTTTTCTTCAAAAAATAAATATTATACAAAACCCACTAAATGCACCTGGAAAAATACTTCATTCCCAATGGACATTGAGAAATGCAATTCACATTTACTATTTAGAACTCCTGGCAGCCCTATGTTAATATGTTAATTAATGTTAATGCAAATATGTTAATGTTAATGAAAATGTTAATGTAAGTATGTTAATACTTTCAATCCACAGGAAGAGTGTATTTGTGTATATGCTAACTACTAATAAAATATTCCTTCAAATTGTGAAATAATAAACTTTGGTCTAAATATAAAACCTTCTATAAAACTTTGAAGTAAATATGAAATTTTCTTATAATGATGATGAGTCACTAAATATTGCATTACATTGCACCCCTCATTACATATTGGTGACAGTCATAACTAGATTGAAGATAATATATTAATAAATGGCCTAAAACCAAATGTCTATTCAAAGATGAATGAATAAAGAAAATGTGGTACACATACACAATGGAATATTACTCGGTTATTTAAGAGAAGGAAATGATTCCATTTGCAGGCAACATGGATGTACCTGGAGATTAACACACTGAGTAAAGTAAGTCAGACAGAGAAAGATCAATATCATATGATACTGCTTATATGAGGAATCTAACAAAATATACAAATGAACTTATTTACAAACCAGAAACAGACCCACACAGAACAAACTTACCATTGCCATAGAGAAGGGGGAGGGGGAGGAATAGATTAGGAATTTGGACTGTAATGTACACACTTCTATATTTAAAACAGGTAACTAACAAGAACCTATTGTATAGCACAGGGAATGCTGCTCAATACTCTGTAATAACCTAAATGGGAAAATAATTTGAAAAAGAATAGATCCATGCATATGTGTAATTGAATCAGCTTCCTGTACACCTGAAACTAACACAACATTGTTAATCAACTATACTACAATATAAAACAAAACTAAAATAAAATCATTCAGATTCAAAAGTTAATACTTAACCTGTTACTAGGCTAGACTATGTACTAAGTACTTATTTCTTGTCAATATTTAAACAAATCAAGGTATAGAAGCACCTATTCATGATGTCTTCTGGAGACCATATTTTAATGAGTGTTTTAAATATTTCTTTTTTTAATAGAAAAATTAAAAATTAGATATTTTTTCATATACTGAATCAAATTAAGTACTTTATGTTTTCTCTCAAATATAAATATGGAAAAGAGACCAAATGGAAACTCGAGAAGTGAGAAACAGAATTTCTGAAATTAAAAATTATTGAGTAGAATTAGCCAGATGGACATGACAGAAGAAAGGATAAATAATTTGTGACAGAACTATAGAAATTATCCAAGATAAATAACAGAAACAAGGTTGCAAATAAAAGTAACTAGAGCCTCAAGGACAACTCCCGGAGTTCACTCAGACTCACGTCCATTGAGTCAGTGATGCCATCCAGCCATCTCATCCTCTGTCGTCCCCTTCTCCACTTGCCCCCAATCCCTCCCAGCATCAGAGTCTTTTCCAATGAGTCAACTCTTAGCATGAGGTGGCCAAAGTACTGGAGTTTCAGCTTTAGCATCATTCCTTCCAAAGAAATCCCAGGGCTGATCTCCTTCAGAATGGACTGGTTGGATCTCCTTGCAGTCCAAGGGACTCTCAAGAGTCTTCTCCAACACCACAGTTCAAAAGCATCAATTCTTCGGCGCTCAGCCTTCTTCACAGTCCAACTCTTACATCCATACATGACAACTGGAAAAACCATAGCCTTGACTAGACGGACCTTTGTTGGCAAAGTAATGTCTTTGCTTTTGAATATGCTATCTAGATTGGTCATAACTTTCCTTCCAAGGAGTAAGCATCTTTTAATTTCATGGCTGCAGTCACCATCTGTAGTGATTTTGGAGCCCCCCCAAAATAAAGTCTGACACTGTTTCCACTGTTTCCCCATCTATTTCCCATGAAGTGGTGGGACCAGATGCCATGATCTTCGTTTTCTGAATGTTGAGCTTTAAGCCAACTTTTTCACTCTCCACTTTCACTTTCAACATGAGGCTTTTTAGTTCCTCTTCATTTTCTGCCATAAGGGTGGTATCATCTGCATATCTGGGGTATTTGATATTTCTCCCACAATCTTGATTCCAGCTGTGTTTCTTCCAGTCCAGCATTTCTCATGATGTACTCTGCATATAAGTTAAATAAACAGGGTGACAATATACAGCTTTGACAAACTCCTTTTCCTATTTAGAACCAGTCTGTTGTTCCGTGTCCAGTTCTGACTGTTGCTTCCTGACCTGCATACAAATTTTGAAGAAGATCAGATGGTCTGGTATTCCCATCTCTTTCAGAATTTTCCACAGTTGATTGTGATCCACCCAGTCAAAGGCTTTGACATAGTCAATAAAGTAGTAATAGATGCTTTTCTGGAACTCTCTTGCTTTTTCCATGATCCAGAGGATGTTGGCAATTTGATCTCTGGTTCCTCTGCCTTTTTTAAAACCAGCTTGAACATCAGGAAGTTCATGGTTCACATATTGCTGAAGCCTGGCTTGGAGAATTTTGAGCATTACTTCACTAATGTGTGAGATGAGTGCAATTGTGCGGTAGTTTGAGCATTCTTTGCACTGCCTCTCTTTGGGATTGGAATGAAAACTGACCTTTTCCAGTCTTATGGCCACTGCTGAGTTTTCCAAATTTGCTGGCATATTGAGTGCAGCACTTTCACAGCATCATCTTTCAGGATTTGGAATAGCTCAACTGGAATTCTATCACCTCCATTAGCTTTGTTTGTAGTGATGCCTTCTAAGGCCCACTTGACTTCACATTCCAGGATGTCTGGTAGGTGATCACACCTACCAGATCACCTGGATGGTGATCACACCATCGTGATTATCTGGGTCATGAAGATCTTTTTTGTACAGTTCTTCTGTGTATTCTTGCCATCTCTTCTTAGTATCTTCTGCTTCTGTTAGGTCCATACCATTTCTGTCCTTTATCGAGCCCATCTTTGCATGAAGTGTTCCCTTGGTATCTCTAATTTTCTTGAAGAGATCTCTAGTCTTTCCCATTCTGTTGTTTTCCTCTATTTCTTTGCATTGATCGCTGAAGAAGGCTTTCTTATCTCTTCTTGCTATTCTTTGGAACTCTGCATTCAGATGTTTATATCTTTCTTTTTCTCCTTTGCTTAAATCCCCAGAAAAGAAAAAAGAGCATAAGAAATGGTAAATCCATGGATAAATGCAGAAACCTTTCTTTTTTTGATAATTTCTTCCAATTTGTATAAAACAAATAATTGACTAAAAGTAAAATTTTAACACTGTCTTGTGAGCTTTATCATGTAAGCTTATGTATTACATGGGATGATTATAATATAAAGATAAGTTGTAGTTTTGCCAGTCTTTAAAATTGTAATCTAAACAGAATCAGAGCAAAAAAATAAATATTCATAAATACTCTTCAAATAATTTTATGGAATTTGCAATAAAAGTACTCAAAAATTAAATTATATTTAAAGTGTATGTTTTATAGACCATACAAAAGTGAGCTTTATTTATCCACTCTGAAAGTTACAGTCTTTGATCAAAACGTGTATTCCATCATTATAGGTATGTGATAACATGTACATGTGAGTGAAAGTCGCTCAGTCATGTCTGACTCTTTGCGACCCCATGGATTATATATAATTCATGGAACTGTCCAGGTCAGAATATAAGAGTGGGTAGCCTTTTGCTTCTCCAGGGGATCTTCCCAACCCAGGGTTTGAACCCAGGTCTCCTGCATTGCAGGTGGATTCTTTACCAGCTGAGCCATGGGGGAAGCCCAACATGTACATGTGTGCATGCTAAATCACTTCAATTGTGTCCCACTCTGTGCCCGCCAGACTCCTCTCCCTGGGACTCTCCTGGCAAGAATACTGGAATGGGTTGCCACGCCCTTCTCCAGGGGATCCTCCCAACTCAGGCATCAAACCTGCCTCTCTTACCTCTCCTGCACTGGCAGGCGTGTTCTTGACCACAAGTGCCACATGTGCATATGTATGTGTAATTATTGAAATGGTTGGGCCTTATGACTACTATCTTAGCTCTCTTTTCAAACTTCCTTATCTGTCTCCTTCTTTTACTGTTCTTTCTTTACCCTCCCTTCATAGTCTGGTTCTGATTATTTGAGTATTTTCTTAAATAAAAGTTTAATTTTCATGTTGTATTTTGGTACTGGTTATGGAGAAGGCAATGGCACCCCACTCCAGTACTCTTGCCTGGAAAATCCCATGGACGGAGGAACCTGGTAGGCTGCAGTCCATGGGGTCACTAAGAGTCGGACACGACTGAGCGACTTCACTTTCACTTTTCACTTTCATGCATTGGAGAAGGAAATGACAACCCACTCCAGTGTTCTTGTCTGAAGAATCCCAGGGACAGCGGAGCCTGGTGGGCTGCCCTCTATGGGGTCGCACAGAGTCGGACACGACTGAAGTGACTTAGTAGTAGCAGTAGCATTTCAGGATTTATATCTTATGTCCCAGGAGATCTCAGATCTAAAGATATTCTGTCTACCAAAATATAATAAAAACACTTCTCTAATTTTGTTTCACATGCAAAATCATATACAAAATGTGAGGAAAATGCATATCCCAGAACAATATTATTTTCCAATCCTCATTCTATACCCACAACATTTCCTGTATAATTATCCTTTTAGATACCATAGATGGGCTCAGATTATTTTCTCTCCCCTTTCACTTTACCTTTATCTGTCTAAATTGCCCCACTTTTCCTGATTCTAACTCATAATGCCCCCAAACATTTTTGCACTTCAAGGATTCTCCTACACTGGATTACAGTGAAGGAAGAAAGAATAGAAAGGGGTAGAGCCTGTTCCCATTAGTTGACAAATAAAGAGAAAAAAAGCTAAAAAGAACTGTGCATTCACTATTTTCCATTCAGTTCTAGTAAATATTTTTATAAAAATAATGCAGAATTATTTTATATGTAGGTAGCTTCAGTTCTCATTTAACTTAAATTTTATCTCTATAAATGTTATTTTTATATACCTGAGTTATCGTTGTTATTTTCATGGTTATAATCTGGTCATATTTCCAGGATGTTTCTATTTTTGGCCTCTTAATTATTATAGTTTCTTGTATCATTAGTGATCTGACACATAGAAATCTGCATACAGTTTTTGTTTTATATATGAGAATTTTTACTTTTTTTTTTTTTAGTTCTCCTATTACAAAGTTTCTGTATATTTGTTCCTGTTTCCTATTCTTATACCTCATTATCTTTCTCATATTTTTATCCCTTTGTGCTTCTCTTGTATATTCTGGGAATGCTATTCAAGTCTGTCCTACATATTCTTGATGTGATTTTTCCACAAAATTACCTCTCTTCTGAAAGACTAGTTTTCTCAGTTCTGATGTTTCCACTGACCTCTACTATGTCTTATTTACTATGTTCACTAGCAAGCCTTCCTCATTACTTCCTTGTCTTGCTTTCTCAGCTTATTGTCTTTTTACAGAGGCGAGTTATTTTATACCAATTTGAGAGTGAGAGACATCTCCTGAAATGTCTTCTTGCATCCAAATGATTCTGTTTTAGAAGTATCTGCTTCTTCTGGGTTTCTTAGATTTATTTGGCCTTGCCTTTTATGTATTAAGTTTTTTTAATTAGCTTTCTTCTAACCTCATTACAAATTCTGTGAAATGGTGATATATGTCTAAATAATTAAACCACTTTTCTTTCTGAATTACAGAACATTAATTCAGGACAATGATATAAGGCCATGATTACAAAAATAGACAACTGTGTGCAAGATGTGGGAAAGGAAAAGTCTACTCAACTTTTCATATTATAAAATTTATATTGTATGGGATTTGGACATTTAAATCAATGCAGGAGGAGCAGTTCAGTGCAATGCTGCCTGGTATGTTCTTTATACTGTCACCTGGACAGTACATTTGAATATTTTCTAGACTAATACCTATTATATAGCAGCTTTCCCCCACTATTTCATTCACCTGTGTCTGGATTTTGTCCTTACTTGATGGATCCTTTTTAACTTTACATAAACAAACAGAACTTCTATTGCTTCTTGAATTATTCTTTTTCTATAATCCTTACACCATAGGTCACCTGCAATTTCTTTCCCTCAAAATATTCCCCATGCCCTACATGCATTGCAGTTTATTACTATAAGTTCCTATGTAATTCATAGTGTTTTAATAACTAATTAAGTGAAGTTATTTTCTTTTATTTCAATATTTTGATTGTCAAATATTAGGGGAGACTCCGAGGTGGTGAGGAAAGCAGGTCTCTCCATCCCAGGGTAATGAAGGAGACCAAATTTTCTATACAAAACTAGACTGGATTTTAGAGTCAGGGACCAGATGGCAGGACAGCCATGAAGTACCTTCTTACCTATTTAATATGGTTTCTTTTTCATAGAGTAAAGCATGGATATGCCAAAAGCAAATGCCTGGGTTGATTTTATCTCCATCTCATTCCATCTGCTTTTTAATTAGTGTCAATCCCATCTAGATTTTGGTATTAATTGTTTAAAAGTGCAGGCTTCCAATGCCATTGAGAGTGTTGGCCTTCTTCTGTATTTGTACAGATTTTTGTTTTATAAATAACAAGTCAGTACTGGATGAATTAGATTCCATTACACATCTGAGCAGGATGCCTGTTATATTTTAAAGGTTGGAAAATAATGTACTCAATGATGTAGTACAAATTATTAATTAAAAATCCATGTGAGATAAAGGTAACTTCACTTGTTTATTCTTCCAATTAACAGCTTAAATGCCTACCATAAGCCAGGCATGTTTTGATTTTTACAGTGAATGAAGAGCACATGTTTTTAGCTTCATGATATTTGACATTTATTGAGGGAGGGAAGCAGATAAAATATATTGCATGGTAGAAAAAAAATTAACTCTGGTTAGTACCCAAAAAGGGGGAGTGTATGTTAGCATATTATATGAGTGGATATGGTCTAGTTTGGGACCTCAGGATAAAGTAAACTGATATATAAACTGGAGCAAATTATCACAGGAAAGAGGAAATTCCCACAAGCATGGATACATGGATGTGCAAAGGTCCAGGGTGGAATGGAATATGGTTTACTAAATCTGGTAGAAAGAGAGTGAGGTAGATTAATACGGAAAAGAGGAATACCTGCTAAAAAAGCTTGGAGAGTCTCATTGGTTAAGTTAAATGCTTTAATTATTTTAAGAGAAACTAGATGCTGTGACTTTTTTTTTAATATAAGTACGTCATCTAGAACTGTGGTTCCCAATATATTAGCCACTGTGCTTGTCAAAGTTGCACTAGTTATTTTCGACTGTTCAAAGAGCTCCATACGATTGTTGGCTACCATACTGGACAGCACAAATATAGAATACATTCACTACTGGGGAAGCTCCCACTAGACAGTGCTAGTCCAGAGAAAGCAGTGTGAAATATATAGGAGCCCAAATGGGTAAAGTGAACCCAGCAGCAAATAAGAGACAGTAGAAGTTTAGTGTGGGTATTAGTTTATTAGAGCTGCTGGAGGAAAGTACCACAGACTGGGTAGATTAAAACATCAAAAACTTAGTGTCTCAAAGTTTTGGAGGCTATAAGTCTTAAATCAAGGTATTGGCAGGATCATGAAGGCTCTAGCAGAGAATCTGTTCCATGACTTTAATGTAGCTTCCAGGGTTGCCAGCAATCTTTGGCATTTCTTGGCTTATAGACATATCACTTCTATCTCAGCGTCTGTTAACTGCATGGCCTCTTCACTGGGTGTCAACACGTTTGTCTCTTCTTATTTTTGTTTTCGTTGTGTTTAGTCACTAAATTGTGTCTGATTATTTTGTAACCCTATGGATTGTAGACTGCCAGGCTCCTCTGTCATGGGATTTCCCAGGGAAGAATACTGGAGTTGTGGTTTCCTTCTCCAGGGGATCTTCCTCACCCAGGGATCAAGCCCACATCCCACCATATTACTGGTTTTCTAATAAGAAGAGAGGAGCTTTCCTGGTGGGTCAGTGGTAAAGAATTTGCCTGCCAATAACACCACCCTTATGGCAGAAAGTGAAGAGGAACTAAAAAGCATCTTGATGAAGGTGAAAGAGGAGAGTGAAAACTTGGCTTAAAACTCAACATTCAGAAAACTTAGATCATGGCATCTGGTCCCATCACTTCATGGGAAATAGATGGGGAAACAGTGGAAACAGTGTCAGACTTTATTTTGGGGGGGGCTCCAAAATCACTGCAGATGGTGACTGCAGCCATGAAATTAAAAGATGCTTACTCCTTGGAAGGAAAGTTATGACCAATCTAGATAGCATATTCAAAAGCAGAGACATTACTTTGCCAACAAAGGTCCATCTAGTCAAGGCTATGGTTTTTCCAGTGGTCATGTATGGATGTGAGAGTTGGACTGTGAAGAAGGCTGCTGCTGCTGCTAAGTCACTTCAGTCGTGTCTGACTCTGTGCGAAGAAGGCTAGCACCGAAGAATTGACGCTTTTGAACTGTGGTGTTGGAGAAGACTCTTGAGAGTCCCTTGGACTGCAAGGAGATCCAACCAGTCCATTCTGAAGGATATCAGCCCTGGGATTTCTTTGGAAGGAATGATGCTAAAGCTGAAACTCTAGTACCTTGGCCACCTCATGCGAAGAGTTGACTCATTGGAAAAGACTCTGTTGCTGGGAGAGATTGGGGGCAGGAGGAGAAAGGAACGACAGAGGATGAGATGGCTGGATGGCATCACTGACTCGATGGACGTGAGTCTGAATGAAGTTCAGGAGTTGGTGATGGACAGGGAGGCCCGGCGTGCTGTGATTCATGGGGTCGCAAAGAGTTGGACATGACTGAGTGACTGACCTGAACTGAACTGACTAAATATGGTGGGATTACAGCCCACCATAATGACATCACTTAACACAGTTAACATTTGCAAAACCCTATTTTTCAAATAAGATTACATTTATAGGTACATAACATTAGGACTAAAACGTATCTTTTTGGTATGGGCAGGATTCAACCCACAAAAGTACTGAGTGAAAAGAAGCTGACAGATATGAAGAGTATTTTAAAAGCAGGTTAACTACAGAGAGAAGTCAATGACAATATATTTTAAATAAAGTTATTAGAAGGATTTCTTTTAAAAAGTTGCTCAAACATTATCAGTCCTATCTCGCACACAAATAACAAAATTTAGCCTGGTCAGAAAGAGATTAGGATGCTTTCTAAAGAGCTATAGACCTTAAAGGCTGGGGTGAATGGGTTATAAAACATGGTGCATTTTTTCTTTTACCTAAATTTCTAACTTCCTAAAACATGATATGGAAAAATTAAAGAATCTTATGATTAATTCTCAGAGAAGGCATTAGCACCCCACTCCAGCACTCTTGCCTGGAAAATCCCATGGACAGAGGAGCCTGGTAGGCTGAAGTCCATGGGGTCACTAAGAGTCGGACACGACTGAGCAACTTCACTTTCTCTTTTCACTTTCATGCATTGGAGAAGGAAATGGCAACCCACTCCAGTGTTCTTGCCTGGAGAATCCCAGGGACGGGGGAGCCTGGTGGGCTGCCGTCTCTGGGGTCACACAGAGTCGGACACAACTGAAGCGACTTAGCAGTAGCAGCAGCATGATTGATTCTTTCCAGGAAATTCTGAAAATCAGAGCCCAGTTTCATCTCCCTCTAACAAGACATATGGCAATTAATGTGAGATGACCAACAAAGGGCAAAGCTATGTGAGGGCTAACCTAGGTGTTCTGGAAATAACTAGGGTTAGAGTTTTCTTGAAAAATCCAACCCAAGAAGACTGACTTTGGAAGAGAGACATCAAAAGGAAGGGTGGATCTCAGATCAGGACATGAGAGAGTCATAAATGATCCACAGGAGAATTAACAACAAATGGAAGTCTGGTTCCCAATAACAAAGTTCTAAAGACCTTACATAAGTAACCAATGGGAAGAAAAATATTTTAACATTTATAATTCATAATGCATGAATGAACTCCTGACATGAAATATGCAGGACAATCTCTGTCATGTCAAAAATACTACAAAGTATACACTGGTAGTATGTAGGTACTGTAGAGATCTTCCAAGTTAGACTTGAGGTCCATTTCTTTCTTGTCTTAATAAATATGCATTCTCTACCCAGCTGGAAAAAGAAATTCTACTTTCTAGGGTTATTTCAAATTTTGGAAATGATGAATTTTTGCCCATAAAATACAATGAGTTTGATGACATTCTTCATCACATTCTGAGAATTTAGCATGGAGATCCAATGTGCATCAGGTGTTAAGGAATGGAAAATTACTCATAACCTGTGAAGTTTAATACACAGTACAATGAAATAGACATGATATAGGAGAGGATAATTAAAAAAAATAAACATAACAAAACAAGTAAATATCAGGAGTATTTTCAATATCTGCAAGTCACATGGAGTGATTTGAAACAGGACAATGTTCTATTACCAAAACTTTTACAGCCAGTAGTCTTACTCTTCACTTATTTAACTGTTATTTAACAAATATTAACCAACTATCATGTGCCAAGCACTTGATTATTCAATGCATTCTCCATGGATATGCTGATTACAGTGACTTTAAAAAAATTCTCAACTATTTTTATACAGGATTATTGTATCCTGTTGCAATTTGCTTTTTTATTTCCAGCTAACATGTGTTCACTTCGATAATCTTACTTTTAGTTCCTTACCCATTATATTCATATCTAATTCTCACATCAAAATAATTTGATAAAGAATACTATAATCTCATTTAGAAATGGGCAAACATATGTTCAGAAGTGATTTTCTAAATGTTGTTAAGAAATAAAGCAGATGCATCACTACTGTTTTTCTAGATTCCATAAAACCAACCTGATATTGTAAATCAATTCCCTTGCAATTAAAAAAATTAAGAAGTAAAGCAGGGATTAGATACAATATAGATTCATTCCACAGTATTCCTTGTTAATTTCAGGTGCAATATCTTGTTTTTCACCTGCTCTAATTCTATCTTGGATACGTTTCAAAGTTTTTGACAGTCACTCTCTCATCTATGTTCATGTCTGATCCCCATTTAAATATTTGGAACCAATCTGTCTGAGTTTGCATCTTTGTTTTCAGAAGTTGGATAGACTGCTCCCTTATTCCTCACACCTTCTTGTATTTGATGCTCATTTCCAAGACCACATTCTGCCATCGTCCTACGCAATGCACTCTTAATGAAAGCAGTTGAAGGCATGAGGGACAATCAGCTCACAGAGATTACTTTTGACATTTGCTATGATGAAAAGAAAATATACCACCTTAAAGAATACACAATTTATCAAGGGAGACATTTTAAACAAAAACAATATAATGGAGCAAATGTGATGGGATTAAAAGACACACATGTTACCATTTTCTCCAGATATATGTCTAGGAGTGGGATTTCTGGATCATATGGTAGTTTTATTTTTAGCTTTTTAAAGGAAACTCCATATTATCCTCCATAGTTCAGTTCAGTTCAGTCCAGTCTTCAGTTGTGTCTGACTCATTGCAACCTCATGGACTGTAGCATGCCAGGTCTCCCTGTCCATCACCAACTCCAAGAATTTATTCAGACTTATGTCCATTGAGTCAGTGATGCCATCCAACCATCTCATCTTCTGTCATCCCCTTCTCCTCCTGCCTTCAATCTTTCCCAGCATCAGGGTCTTTTCAAATGAGTCAGTTCTTCGCATCAGGTGACCAAAGTATTGGAATTTCAGCTTCACCATCAGTCCTTCAATGAATGTTTAGGACTGATTTCCTTTAGGATCTCCTTGCAGTCAAAGGGACTCTCAAGAGTTTTCTCCAACACCACAGTTCAAAACCATCAATTCTTTGGCGCTCAGCTTTCTTTATAGTCCAACTCTCACGTCCATACATGACTACTGGAAAAACCATAGCTGTGACTAGACTAACCTTTGTTGGCAAAGTAATGTCTCTGCTTTTTAATATGCTGTCTTGGTTGGTCATAACTTTTCTTCCAAGGAGCAAGCATCTTTTAATTTCATGGCTGCAGTCACCATCTGCAGTGATTTTGGAGCCTCAAAAAATAAAGTTCTCCATAGTGGCTGTATCAATTTACATTTCAGCCGAAAGTGTAGCAGCATTCCCTTTCTCCATACCTTCTCTAGCATTTATTGTTTGTATGATTTTCGGATGATGGCCATTCTGACCAATGTGAGGTGATACTTCCTTGTAGTTTTATTTGTATTTCTCTAATAATTAATGATGTTGAGACCTTTTCACATGCCTCTTGGCCATCCACATGTCTTCTTCAAATAAATATCTATCTTTTGCCCATTAAAAAAAATTTTTTTTGACATTGAGCTATAGCAAACCCAGTACTGGGCATATGTCCAGAGAAAACCATAATTCAAAAGGATACATGTACCCCAATATTCACTGCAACACTATTTACAATAGCTAGGACATGGAAGAAATCTAAATGTCTGTTGATGGAGGAACAGATAAAGATGTACACATATACAATGGAATATTACTCAGCCATAAAAAGGATGAAATAATGCCATGTGCAGTGATACGGATGGACCTCGAGACTACCCTACTGAGTGAATTAAGTCAGACAGAGAAAGACAGATATCATATGATATCATTTATATGTGGAATCTTAAAAAAAAAAAAAAGGGTAAAACTAAACCTATTTAAAAATCAGAAATAGTGTCTCAGATGCAAAAAACAAACTTATGGTTACCAAGGGGGAAAAGAGAGGGAGATAAATTGGGAGATTGGGATTTAATATACACACTACTATATATAACTAATAAGAACCTACCATATAGAACAGGGAACTTTACTGAATACTCCGTAATGACCATAATGGAAATGAATCTAAAGAGATATATCCATTATGTCTTACATATGTATTTGCATAAACATATATATGTATATATGTATTTGTATATATATATATTCGTATAACTGATTCACTTTGCTGTACAGCAGAAATTAACACATTATAAATCAACTATATTCCAATAAAAATTAATTAAAAGAAGACATGAATGTGAAAGAAATTTTTAGAAGATATTGAGCCGTCACCATACTAATTATTACCATTTTTATTCTTTGTACTATGCAATTTAGAACAATATATACTGCTTACAGTTAATTTTGTTTGTGTTATCGTTGCTACTCTCAAATTTATCACTAAATTATAAATAATATGAGACTTTTAACCTAACTACATACATAAAGTGAAAGTGAAAGTGAAAGTGAAGTCATTCAGTCGTGTCCGACTCTTTGTGACCCCATGGACTGTAGCCTATCAGGCTCCTCCATCCATGGGATTTTCCAGGCAAGAGTGCTGGAGTAGATTGCCATTTCCTTCTCCAGGGGATCTTCCTGACCCAGGAATCGAACCCGGGTCTCCCACATTGCAGGCAGACGCTTTACAGTCTGAGCCACCAGGGAAGCCTAACTACATACATAAGATAGTGTTAAATAACTATGAAACATTCAATATACATGTTGATTTATCATCACAACTAAGTGATAATGATATATAGTGTATATTTTGGAATCAATTTTTCACCAGAGAATACGGTAATCCTTAAATATTAAGTGAATATTTTTAAACCATATTAGTATTTGAAAATGAAGTCCATATCCTCAGATTTGAATTTCAAACAGAAATAAAAAAAAAAAAAACATTATTTTTGGCATATTTTGTTAAGTATAAATTATCAAGTTATAAAAATAAATGATATAACATCAAAATGTTTAGAAAATAAAAATTCTGGAAATCATAATTGTAGTAATTAAGATACCTGCTTTATAAAAGCATTCAGAACACTATAAGAATACTTTTAAATCATGGATAATAATGAATAATGTGAAGCTTACCATCTTTCATGAAAGTATAAGCCAAAGAGCAGCTGGTCTAGTCAGAGTCATCAATAGGCCATGAAATTTCTAAAAGAGGGGACTTGTCAACAGTATGTGTCATGGTTTATTTGAACACAGCTGCAGTTGGGATTTTCAAGCTGACCCCCATCTGGATAGGACTATGATGGCTTCCTGAAAGATTCTCAACAGAGTCCAAATGAAAAACAGAGTAGGTCAAAACAGAAGGACAGATGGTAAAGTAACTGAACAAGATGATAATTTTTAATTACACACACACACAAATCTTGCTCCAATAATTTACTAAAAATATCCTATATATGAATTTAATGCCCCATTATAAAGAACATCCTGGAGGTTTTGAGGAAAGGGGAGCTATAGGTGAATTAAAAGGCTGAAATAGTTATTTTTCTTTTTTTAAAAAAGTAATGTTCAGAGTCCATAGTGCTATTTGTGACTTTAGGATATGCAGAGTCATTAAGAAAAATCCCTCTAGGAGCCACTGTTTGGTCTCTGATTTTAACTAAAATTTATTTTTAATGTAACTTGCAGACTAGACACATATTTAAGTGACAGTTTCTCAACAAAATGTGCAAACTTAAATCTCTGACTTTCACATTTTAACATGAAACCAACATCATTTTTAAATATTCTAAGTATTACATAATGGAAAATCCAATGGACATATGCAAAATCCTATGGACATAGGAGCCTGGCAGGCTACACAGTCTATGGGGTCACAAGAGTTGGACACAAGTTAACGACTAAACCACCACCACCATCACATAATTTGAATTGAAGTTTTACATTATATATTGAACATATATTACATAATAATAAAACAGCACACATTTTAAAACCACTAAAAATCCAAGTTATAACTATATATATATATATATATGCAACATATATAAAATGTCTGATTTTCCTTTGCTATAAATTATGAGATGAAAAACTATATATTTCACTATTTTGTGATTATATAGCATAAGTTAATTTTTGTTAAAGGCAACTAGAAATCTACATAGAAAATTACTAGAGTATATTCAGATTATTAGCATAATTAAAATATTATAACTTTTCAATTTAATATACTGCATTTAAAATATTATAACTTTTCAATTTAATATACTGCATTTAAAATATGCTACACATATTTTAAAAATTTCAAAGTTACAAAAGTAAACATTTTTTTTTAAATATAAAAATTTCTCTCATACTTTTACATTTGTAAACTCAGTTTTGTGCTATGGTTTCACAATAGTCATTGAATTTACACACTTTAATACCTTACTTGTGTGGCATTTTGTCATCTGCATTGAAACAATGTTTGCATTTATTTAAATTTAGAATAAGCTATAACTCTGCTGATTATTTTTATTTTTTTTGAAATAGCAATAGAATTTATGAGGCTGTGTATCCATTTAAACAATATTACTCTTTCTCAGATTGTGACTGTTTTTAAAGCTTGCACCATGCTTTCTGAACTTCCTCAATAGTTGCAAACATTACCTTTTGAGGGAGCAAAAGTATCTGGAGAAAAGAAATGATTAACTTATCTGTACATTAAAATCAACAAGTAAACGTTTGATACAGCATGGAATTCGGGAACTTTCAGCTGTTCTTTATCACATTATTTTCATTATTCGCTTGAAGGTGCTGAATGTGTTTCCTTACTAACCCAAAAAGTCCTTACTAACTTGTTTTAAAAAGTTAATATAGTAGATTTATGTCAACTACCACAAAGTACTTTGGAAACTGCTATTATTTCAGTTTGTATCATGATGTAATTGCAAATTAATGGAAGAATAAATGGGAGATATGTTTTAAATAGTATAAAATAAACTTGAAACTGAAGACAATGTGAAAAGGAAAATTCCAAAACATATTGATCAGAAAAGGACATGTGGCTAAATTTCTGTCATAATCATCAAAGACAATTTAAAGGTTTAACAGAATATGGGATTGAAAAAAGAGAGGCAGAAATAGACCATCTAAAGACAGTTGAAGGAATACAAAGTATAGCAATAAGTTCTATGAAAATTATTGTCATGTTAAGTCACTTCAGCCATGTCTGACTCTTTGCAACCCTATGGACTATAGCTTGCCAGGCTCCTCTGTCCATGGGATTCTCCAGGCAAGAATACTGGAGTGGGTTGCCATTTCCTCCTCCAGTGACAATTAAACCTTGGCTTTTTAACATCTAGTTGCTAGAGCAAAATAAAATTACATTCTTTATTTTCTTACTCAAGAAAATATATGAATTGCAGTAGCAAATTCAAATTTATTGTGCATATGTTATATAGAACAATAGCTTCAGTTCAGTTCAGTCACTCAGTCGTGTCCAACTCTTTGCAATCCTATGAATCGCAGCACGCTAGGCCTCCCTGTCCATCACCAACTCCTGGAGTTCACTCAGACTCATGTCCATTGAGTCAGTGATGCCATCCAGCCATCTCATCCTCCGTCGTCCCCTTCTCCTCCTGCCCCCAATCCCTCCCAGCATTAGAGTCTTTTCCAATGAGTCAACTCTTCGCATGAGGTGGCCAAAGTACTGGAGTTTCAGCTTTAGCATCATTCCTTCCAAAGACCATTCAGGTATGACCTAAATCAAATCCCTTATGATTATACAGTGGAAGTGAGAAATAGATTTAAGGGACTAGATCTGACAGATAGAGGGCCTGATGAACTATGGACTGAGGTTCGTGACATTGTACAGGAGACAGGGATCAAGACCATCCCTATGGAAAAGAAATGCAAAAAAGCAAAATGGCTGTCTGGGGAGGCCTTACAAATAGCTGTGAAAAGAAGAGAAGCGAAAAGCAAAGGAGAAAAGGAAAGATATAAGCATCTGAATGCAGAGTTCCAAAGAAGAGCAAGAAGAGATAAGAAAGCCTTCCTCAGAGATCAGTGCAAAGAAATAGAGGAAAACAACAGAATGGGAAAGACTAGAGATCTCTTCAAGAAAATTAGAGATACCAAGGGAACACTTCATGCAAAGATGGGCTCGATAAAGGACAGAAATAGTATGGACCTAACAGAAGCAGAAGAACAATAGCTTAAATATGTTTATAAAGAGTTATTTAAATTATCATGACATTAAAGTCAATATAAAACAAAGCCTACTGACATTTTCTTAGTACTTAAATATATATCACATCACATGTGAAATGTTTCTATATAATTTACACTTACCTTGTTCTTGCTAGCATTTTCAGAAATGGGTAAAAGAAAACATATGAAGTACTTTCCACACACTCAGTGCCTCTGTTTCATGCTTCAGGGCAATCACTTACCATTATCTTGATGCAACATACATCCAGATATTGGTGCTGGTGATTTATTGAGCACAACTCTTTGTGACCCCATGGACTATAGCCTGCCAGACTCCTCTGTCCGTGGGATTTCCGAGGCAAGAATACTGGAGTGGGTTCTCATTTCCTTCTCTAGAGGATCTTATTCACTCAGGGAATGAACCCATGTCTCCTGAATTACAGGTAGATTCTTTACCAACTGAGCCACCAGGGAAGCCCATATATGTTAGGTGCTAAAATTGCCTTTAGAGTGTATATTCTGTTCACCACACATAGAATGCCTTATTTCTCCACTAAGAGCTTTTACTGATACCTAAAATCACTTCAATGTACAAAAGCAAAAAACTGACACTTTATCCCACTGCTTGGAATGTTTAAACTCAAATTCTCTGATTTGTGTAAAATAGCACTTCAGGATGTGGCCATTCCATTTCTCTTCAACTTCATCCTGACAGTTCATGCATATTATACTCCGGTACCAGAACTACATCCAATTTCTCAAACATATAGTATTAATATTGCTTCATTGCTTTTGCACATGTTCCTTGCAAATGTCCATAGCCTTTGCATATCAGCCTGGATGTTTTCTCCTTATCTTAACTGATTAACTTTCAGTCCTCCTTCCAAGATGGGTTTTTGTTTTTAATTTTGGAAACCTTCTATTACTTTCCAAATCTGAGTTACAAGCAATTAGTCATGTGCCCCAGCAGAACTCTTATAATACCTCTGTGCTTCTTCATGATCTGCAGCTTAGTGGAGAGCAAAGGCCATACCTGTTGTGTACATTCTTGACCTCCAGAGTTTAGAGTACAGTTTAACAAACAGAAAGGATTTATAAAATCTGCTAATAGAACAGATGATTCCTGATAAAATATATTAAATTTAACCAACATTGAATTTGGAGAAGTACTTGTAATAAATGGCATTAAAATGAGTAAAATGACAGAAACAGTCATTTGATAAGCAAATAAATGAATGCTAAACATTTTTGTACCACTATTTATAAATTTCATTTATTTGTTTTTGTTTTTGTTTCTGTGTCTGTATATGTTTGTTCAGCACTCAGAAATCTGCTTCTTATCTTGTAAAGTGATAATGCCTTTTGAGTATTTCATATTTGTTATTTTCTGAAAATACTCTTTAGAAACATTATTATAGAACTGCATTTATTTTATGCATATGGCACTGTATGTGAATTTCCTCTGATTAAAATCATTAATAGTAGAAACAAAAGGTAAGGGTGAAAAAATAACAGAAGGAGGTTATTTTCTTTTAAAAAATGAGCAAAATCACCATTCTATGAAAATATACTCTATCATAAAAATTTAAATGATATTTTACATGCTTACCGGGTACTTCTCTGATGGCTCAGCTCAGCAGGTAAAGAATCCGCCTGCAATGGAGGAGGAAATGGCAACTCATTCCAGTATTTCTGCCTGAAACATTCCATGGACAGAGGAGCCTGGCGGGCTACAATCCAAAGGGTCTCAAAGAAGTAGGACACGGCTGAGTGACTAAGCATGACATGAATACCACAAAGGTTCTTTTAATGCATGGACTGTCAAACAATATAACCCAAATATATTTACTATTTGTTTGTCAGAAATGATTGCCCAGAATATCCCATCTTTCACTTGGCCTACTCAGTGTCCCTCAATCTCCCACTCAAAAATAAATTAATCCAGCAAATGGTCAGAGGGATAACTGTACTACATAAGACTAGAAGTGCCTCTTCATTTTAATTTCAATTAGATTTACATTTGAAAGTTCCTTGTTTTGGTACTCTAAACCTTCTAAAATACTATGGTTTTGCTGTGTATGTTTATGATTTTAATCATCATATGCCTAACTAATAGATAATATATTATCATCTATTGTGGGCAATGTTTAAACACTACATGATTTGTTAAAGGACAAAACAAGAAAGTACAGTAGCAAAGTTTTTTAATAATTGTGTGAATTGCCAATGAACACTTGAATCTCTAAACGAATATAAGAATACAGAAAAAGCATATATATTAATATATATTAGGATGTTCACGTTAATGTAAGTAGCTTCCAGTTGATCTAGTTTATAGAAGTGCGGTCAGAAAATGCATTAATACAAGTTCAAAACATGCTACATAATTACTTTTGTCACCCTATTGTACAGAATTTCCCAATATATTGATCAGCATGATTGTCATGTTTCATTAAGGAAACAGAGACACAGGCATATTAAATAATGTCCCCAGTTTCAAACAGGAAATATCAGCAGGGCAAACACAGGAATATTACTTTTTCTGAGTTTAACTTACTGATTCTTTTTCTTATACAAGATTGCCTTAAATGTATGTTTTATATATCAGCTTTGGAGCAGCTTGCAAAAGAACCAGAAGAGGTTAAATCTGGAAATTGTGAGATAAACTATTTTGCTGTTTCACTTATTATTACCAGATACTCTAACCAGAGGTTGCCAATAAACATTCAAGTTTTCTTTCAATGTTGAATATACATGAGCAACTAACTTATGATGTGATATAAAATATTTTATAAAAGAACAAGCTTACTGAATACAAATACTTCGAAATGGTACTTGGCAATGGGTATAAGGAAAATGATGTTATTTTTATCTATAAAAACTTCAAAAGAAATAAGCTTCAGAAAGGGATCCCATTTTCCTATGAGTTACTGAACTCGGCTTTTATTTTGATGAACCATGGCGGTAAATACTTTGATGTAAACGTATAATCACTAACCCTTAGGCAACCAGTCGGTTGTACTTTCCTTTTCAGAAGTGTTCCAATAAATTGAACATATTTAAGTAATCTCAAGTTTATATAAATTCCACTCCAATGTGAAAAAGCATAGTAGTCTATGTTTAGATTTAGGATGTATAAAAATCATAGCTATTTTCACTAAACAACATGCTGGTGAAAGTAAATTAAAAAACATTTACCTTGGTTTGAGTTTTAGTAAGTTTCCATATATCCATCCATTCCATCCAACAACTATTATTTATTGAAGAGTATTTTTTATCAGGCATTATGCTAGATGCTGAAGATAAGAAAACGTTAAGGATACAGCTCTTTTTCCGTATACTGCATTCGCCAAAATGTTCCTTCAGTTTTTTAGAAAAAATAAAAGGCCCATTTTTCATGTTCACCAAGAACTTCATTGAATTTATTCACTATTTTATTCCATTACCTTCTGCCATTTTTTAAGGTAACTTCATAATTCCATCTTCTCAAACTTATTTTATCTTTTTGAGGGAAAAAAAAAAAAAAAACCTGTTCCAGGTGCCTTTTACAGTCTTGCAGGAAATTGAATGTTTTTTCAGTAATTAACAGATCAAACATCTATTAAGTTCAAACACTTAAGATGTTTTACACTTAACACCATTTATCTTCTCACAATGATCTTATGTATGGTGTGAAATGTTTTCCATTAAGAGAATTTTGTAAAAACCAAATCAATAGAAATCCAAAGATTCAATGCTTGGTGAATACAGTGGTTGAATCAGAACTTGTCAATCAAGATGTGACCATTTTATTCCAGTCATCAAAGAAAAATGTGGTCTTTCTCTATCCTGATGAAAAATTATGTGGCCATAGTTTTGGACAGAACATTTTATATGTTTTCTATTAAATAAACAGTAGAAATAATTTTTCTGGAAAAATTCATAAAATCTTTCTTTGAATTAATCCAAAATGGAAGACAATAATGTATCAAGATTGAAACCATCAGGAAGAATTTTTAAAACTGTATTTTTCTGATATTTTATAGTCATTGCACCATAAAGTGAAAGTGTTAGTCACTGAGTTGTGTCTGACAATTTCTAATCCCATGGACTGTAGACCAATCAGGCTTCTCTATTCATGGAGTTCTCCAGGCAAGAGTACTGGAGTGGGTAGCCAGTTCCTTCTCCATAGGATCTTCCAGAGTAAGGGATCAAATCCCAGGTCTCCCACACTTTGGGCAGATGCTTTACTATCTGAGCCACCAGGGAAGCCCCAATGTACCATAAAAGTGAAGTGAAGTCGCTCAGTTGGGTCCGACTCTTTGCAACCCTATGGACTGTAGCCTACCAGGCTCCTTGGTCCATGGGATTTTCCAGGGAAGAGTACTGGAGCAGGTTGCCATTTCCTTCTCCAAGGGATCTTCCCAACCCAGGGATCGAACCTGGGTCTCCTGCATTGTAGGCAGACGCTTTTACAGTTTGAGCCAAGAGGGAAGTCCCTTAAGGTGACTTCAAAAAAGAGGTCAATTATATCATTTGGATTTTATTCTTTGGCTGATTTCAATGTCAGAGATCATTTGTATTCCTTATGTGGAATGACAAAAAATATAATCTTTTTTTTTTTTTTAAAGAGTAAAAATCTTGAGTTGAAGAGGTTATCCTGCCTATTTCCAGTGGGTCCTTATAAGAGAGAAACAGAAGGAACTATGACCACAAAAGAGGAGAAAGAGAGATTAGACCAGAAACAAAGGGGCAGAGAGATTTCAAGGTGCTATACTGCTGGCTTTGAAGAAGAGCTATGAACTATGATTACAGCTTTAGAAGCTGAAAATGGAAAGAAGTGGATTATTGCTTAGAGCCCCTAAAAGGAGTGGCAGCCCTGCCGACACTTTGGTTTCAGAGCAGTGAAACGTATTTGGGACTTTTGACTTTCATGACGAGAAGACAATTTTTTCCTGTTGAGTTGTTCAGTCGTGTCCAACTCTTTGTGACCCCATGGAATGAAGCATCCCAGGCTTCCCTGTCCTTCACCATCTCCCAGAGCTTACTCAAACTCATGTTCAGTGAGTCAGTGATGCCATCCAACCATCTCGTCCTCTGTCATCCCCTTCTGCCCCTGCCTTCAATCTTTCCATCATCAGTGTCTTTTCTAATGAGCTGAATCTTCACATCAGGTAGCCAAAATCTTGGAGCTTCAGCTTCAGCACCAGTCCTTCCAGTGAATATTCAGAAATGATTTCCTTTAGGATTGACTGGTTTGATCTCCTTGCAGCCCAAGGGACTCTCAAGTCTTCTCCAACACCACAGTTCAAAAGCATCCATTCTTCAGTGCTCAGCATTCTTTATGGTCCAACTCTCACATCCATACGTGACTACTGAAAAAAACCACAGCTTTGACTGATGGGCCTTTGTTGGCAAAGTAATGATCCTGCTTTTTAATACACTGTCCAGGTTTGTCATCACTTTTCCTCCAAGGAGCAAGCATCTTTTAATTTCATGGCTGTAGTCACGATCTGCAGTGATTCTGAAGCCCAAGAAAATAATGTCTCTCACTGTTTCCATTGTTTCCCCATCTATTTTCCCAGAAATGATAGGGTCAGATGCAATGATCTTTGTTTATTGAATGTTGAATTTTAAGCCAGATGTTTTTAGTCTCCTCTTTACCTTCATCGAGAGGCTCTTAATTCCTCTTTGCTTTCTGCCATAAGGGTGGTATCACCTGCATATCTGAGATTATTGATATTTCTCCCAGCGATCTTGATTCTGTCTTGTGCTTCATCCAGTGCACCATTTCACATGATGTACTCTGCATATAAGTTAAATAAACAAGGTGACAATATATACAGCCTTGGCTTACTCCTTTCCCAATTTGGAACCAGCCCATTGTTCCATGTCCGGTTCTAACTGTTGCTTCTTGATCTGCATACAGGTTTTTCAGGAGGCAGGTAAGGTGGACTGGTATTCCCATCTCCTTAAGAATTTTCCAGTTTGTTGTGAGCCACACAGTGAAAGGCTTTAGCATAGTCAATGAAGCAGAAGTAGATGTTTTTCTGGAATTCTCTTACTTTTTTCTATAATCCAAGAGATGTTAGCAATTTGATCTCTTGTTCCTCTGCCTTTTCTAAATCCAGTTTGAACATTTGGAATTTCTTAGTTAACATACTGTTGAAGCCTAGTTTCCATGATGATAACACAATAGATTCATGTTATTTTAAACCATTGTTTGTAGTAATTTGTTAAAGCAGCAAAAGAAAATGATGGACAATTTTATAGAATAGAAAATAGAAACCATGATTTCTATGACTTAAGCAATAGAAAATCATGATTCCATGGTGAATCATGGAACTATCCATGTAGATTTTTTGCCTTTGTCTTTAAAATGCTAGGATCAAATCATTACCACATCTTAATCAGCACAGTTATTTGATCTTAATAGCATGCATTTTACCCATGGACATTATTCTTAGTTTTCTCTCATTTTCCCTTCATCGTTTATCACTTCTCCTTATCTGATAATATTTGGATGTATTGTGTACATTATATAAGGTTAGCCAAAAGCATCCAACTATTTCATTTACTCTCCTTGATTTTCTTTCGTATCATTTTCATCTTAAGTATCTGGAACTTTGTAATGGATTTCTTAAAATATGAGGGTTCTTAGCGACCTTTGAAGTATCACACCAAGGGGATTTTATGTCCCTGTGGCCCGTGGCACTGCCTGGTAGTAAGTTAAGGACTTAAGAAGACACTCTAAGTCTTACCTACTCTAGAGTGCCATTAATGACACTGGGGCAGTAGTGCACTAAATATACTGCTGTGAATTCAGCACAACACAAGCTTCTCAGCAGGTTTCATGACCTATATATTTTACTGTTTCTGTAAACCACAGAAAGAATATCAAAACAAATGTCCATTGATCATGCACTTTGTGTATATCTTTGTATCATTAAGGGACAATATATTTACGTTTCTTAAGCGTAACTATGAACTTGTGCTTATGGAAAGGAGATCAGACTTCAATCATAAATTTTAAGAATTGTAACACACCTCTGAACTAAATGAAACAAATATTTACAAGATTACCATTTACATTTCTGAGGGCTTCCCTGGTGGCTCAGATGGTAAAGAGTCCACCTAAAGTGTCCGCCTGCAGTATAGGAGACGTGGATTCAATCTCCAGGTCGGGACGATATGGAGAAGGGAATGGCTACTCACTTTGGTATTCTTGCTTAGAGGATTCCACAGACAGAGAGGTGCTTGTCCATGGGATCGTGTAGTGTCAGACTAACACTTGATCTCTGTTTTTAGTTTAATATTAAATAGTTGGAATTTAAAAACTGAATGAAATTGTTTTCATGTTACATGGCATTCTGCCATATTTACTTCTAATTACCCTTCATGTGTTGTTTTTGATTTTCATTGTTAGGTCTTTGATATACCTGGATTCCATCCTTTAATGTATGACAGAGATCCAATGAGGACAATTAACCTAAATAGATGCTACAGTGAAATCTGAATAAAAATTCATAGTGGTCACCATTAAATTTATCTTGAAATTCTTGTTTATCATTAATTAGAAACCATGTTTTCAGTTTTAATTAACATATTAATATTTTCATCGTCTTTCATTTTCATTGCCTTTCCTATTAGGTATTGGAATTCTTATTCTTGGTCTTCCAAAATTCTAGAAAAGTAGTCAATTTTTCAAACTACTATCAAGTCACAACAAAATATGCTAATTCAATGCTTTGCAAAAATCATCACTGAGAGTAAATAACCACTCTCTTTTTTAGAAAATGAAGTTTTATTCATTTTCATCATTTTAAGTAAAAAAAAAAGTGAAAAATGCTAGTGGAAAAATGCTATTAAATTATTTTGGATGTTTTAGCCCACTGTATCCATTTGATAAATTGTCTTTTAAGAAAACTGATTGGTAATGTACTTTCTGTAGATTTGTAATTTACATTTTTTTTCTCACAGTGAGACATGACAATAGAGAAATTAAGTAGTTGAAATGAAGAGTAATTCGGGTTAAAATTAACAGCAACTTCATAATGGATTAGAAAATTAAATAAAACTTTGGAATAACAGTAACTTTGGTAAATCCTTTTATGTAGCAGAAATTGGAAGTTTATGATCCATAGACAAAATTTTAAGGATATACTCCCCAAGGCGTAGGAGTTTCTGGCTCTTTTATTTCTGGTTTATCTCCAGCACCTGACTGCAACATGTATATAAAAGGTGCTCAAAAATAAATGGTGACTAATTAACAAAGTAAATAATGTTATGGATAGATAGCTGGATTAAAGTTTAATGGAATTCATTGTGATTTTACCGATTTTTATATCTTCATATAATTACTATAGAGAAGGCAATGGCACCCCACTCCAGTACTCTTGCCTGGAAAATCCCATAGACTGAGGAGCCTGGTAGGCTGCAATCCATGGGGTCGCTAAGAGTCGGACACAACTGAGCGACTTCACTTTCACTTTTCACTTTCATGCATTGGAGAAGGAAATGGCAGCCCACTCCAGTGTTCTTGCCTGGAGAATCCCAGGGACGGGGGAGCCTGGTGGGCTGCCGTCTATGGGGTCACACAGAGTCGGACACGACTGAAGTGACTTAGCATAGCATATAATTTCTATATGCTATGTGCTATTTCTATATTTCTATTTCTAAAGGGATGAGAATTTAGGGCAAGCAGAAGTATAGCTGAAAACAAATTTGATAGAAGTCTAAGATCTTGATGAATGTAAATGGGATTAACTCTTTGATCAGCAAAGAATAGGTTTTTAACATAAAAAGAAACAAACTAACAATTGGAAACGGAAACAAAAAGAGAATTGTGGAATAAGGAAAATCAGTTGTCTTTTAAAAAATCTTATAATGCACACTAATTGAGGTAAATCTAGGTTCTGTAAAATTTACATAGTATTTTGATAACTCTTACTAGTTTGATAAAACTGATATTTTTTCTGAGGCAAAAGTATAAGATTGAGTCTGAGCTGTGCTTTATTTCTCTAGATAATGAGATGACCAGAACCATATGAATATATCTAACACATGTACATATTAAATATGAATGCATATATATGAGTAGTCATTTATTATACATCCATACCATAAAACTGGCAATATAATTAAACATCATCTACTTAGCATTTCAAAACATATACCACTTTCTTGGGAGAAACTTTCAAACATTAAATATATTTCTTTCCTCAGAAAGATGACAACCTAATCCTTAGCTGGTATAAACGTGGCATTATATGATCTATTTTAAATAGCAGCTGTTTACTGGAACATAGCTAAAGAGAAAACTAGATTTCACTGAGTCTGAAATCTAAGCAGGAAAACAACATACAGCTTTGAAAATAAATGTATTACTTGGAGAAAAAGAGAAACATAAAATCTCAGTCAATTAAAATTTAATGAGCCAATTGTTCTTTCAACTCTTTTTGATAGAGATGTGTGAAGTATCTGTTTATTGATTTTTAAATACATAAAACAGTTCATGTACGAAAGCATTAGTCAGCATTCATCTTAGTTTTCTCATCCTTCTCGGCAACGTGGGTCTGCCTTTCCCACAAGCAATGTTCTTTTCTTAACAGTCAGTTCTCTGATCAAGTTTGTGAGTTTACGTCAGCAGCAATCGCATGAACAATTAACAAGGTATATATTCACAGGAACAAGCACACAGAATAGAACAGCAATGAACATGGATGAAGATTCACATTATAGGCAGATGATGGTGACTACAACAGGTTTTAATGACTATTGTAACTGTTTCACTTGAACTACCACAAACTTTATATGGGATACAATTAAGTCATGACTAAAATTTATCAGATTTACAAATTAAAAAAATAAAACACCTAAATATGATTAAAGTGTGACTATCAATGTCTTGGAGCAAATAACAAAATTTATTTTTTTTAATTATTATTTATTTATTTTGCTACACTGTGCAGCATGTGGGATCTTAGTTCCCAGACAAGGGTTCAAACCCATGCCCCCTGCAGTGGAAGCATGGAGTCTTAACCACCGTACCACCACCCTTTAAAAAAATTATTGACATAGAGTTGATTTACAATGTTATGCTTAGTTTCAGGTGTACAACTAAGTGAATCAGTTATACACGTACATATATTCACTCTTTTTTAGACTCTTTTTCTCATAAAGGCCATTACTGAGTACTGAGTAGAGTTTATACTGTGTTATACAGTAGGTCCTTATTAGTCACTTATTTTAATATAGTATTATGTATATATCGATCCCAATCTCTCAGTTTACCCCTCTCACCCAATTACTCCCTGGTAACCATAAGTTTGTTTTCTATATTTGTGACTCTATTTTTTAGGTAAGTTCATTTGTACCCTTTTTTTATAGATTCCACACATATGCAATATCATATGATATCTATCTTCTTGTCTCTTACTTCACGCACTATAATAATCTCTAGGTCCATCCATGTTGCTGCAAATGGCATTATTTGATGTTTCTTAATGACCTCAGAAATGATCTTAATTTTTTCACCTCTTTATACAAATAAAATCATTAATTTAATTGGTTAACAATAAACTTCCCTCATAGCTCAGTTGGTAAACAATTCACCTGCAATGCAGGAGACCCTGGTTCGATTCCTGGATCAAGAAGATCCCCTGAAGAAGGGATAGGCTTACCCACTCCGGTTTCTGGCCTGGAGAATTCCATGGACTGTATAGTCCATGGGGTTGCAAAGAGTCGGACACAATTGAGTGACTTTCACTTCACTTCCCTTCACTTGAAACTTTCTACTGAATACAAAATAGACTAAAATTATGGTATATTATGTACCTTGACTTTTAGTACATTCTTTTGAGTAGTAAAATATTTGAGATCCACTAAGGGTAACTTCCCTTTCACTTTTCACTTTCATGCATTGGAGAAGGAAATGGCAACTCATTCCAGTGTTCTTGCCCGGAGAATCCCAGGGATTTGGGAGCCTGGTGGGCTGCCGTCTCTGGGGTCGCACAGAGTCGGACACAACTGAGTGACTTAGCAGCAGCAGCAGCAAGAGTAATCTAGTCTTCTTACAGATTTAATATGCACATATTTAACTTGGGGGAATAAAATGTCATGATAGAAAATTCATGTATTCCTTGAATATCCATGAAAAATATTACTAGAAATCTATTAAGAGCACTGGGTGAGGCTAAAAGGAAATGTAATACACATTAACATGCTCTACACAAATGAGAAGAAAATTTTGTTTAAAGACACTAGGAGAAGGACCAAATTTAGACTAGAGAGTAAGGAAACACAAGTCTGATATTTAAACAGATATTATGTGTGAAAAAGTGTTAGTCAATTCAAGCTTAAGGCAATCAGTATTTCAGACACAGGATAGAATGTCTGTTGAAGTCATAAAAATAAGTAATTTTGGTATGCTCTGAAAGTATTAATAGATCCATATTAATGTATAACCAATAATGGGTGACCAACTCTGCCATTAATTCAAAAAGCATATATTGTGGGACTGTAGCAGATATGGGGGCTTCCCAGGTAGTAGTAATACCTAGCAGTAAAGTAGTAGGCACTAGTAGTAAAGAACTTGCTTGCCAATGCAAGTTAGACATAAGAGATTCAGGTTTGATCCCTGGGTTGGGAAGATCCCCTGGAGGAGCATACAACAACCCACTCCAGTATTGCAGAATCCCATAGACAGAAGAGCCTGGCAGGATACAGTCTATGGGGTCAAAGAGAGTAAGACAGGCCTGAAGTGACTTAGAAAACACATAGCAGACATAATAAACTGTATTAGCCTGCTAGGGCTAACATACAAATTATTATAGACTATGCAGCTTAAAATCACTGCAGCTGGTGATTGCAGCCATGAAATTAAAAGACGCTTACTCCTTGGAAGGAAAATTATGACCAACCTAGATAGCATATTCAAAAGCAGAGACATTACTTTGCCAACAAAGGTCCATTTAGTCAAGGCTATGGTTTTTCCTGTGGTCATGTATGGGTGTGAGAGTTGGACTGTGAAGAAGGCTGAGCACCGAAGAATTGATGCTTTTGAACTGTGGGGTTGGAGAAGACTCTTGAGAGTCCCTTGGACTGCAAGGAGATCCAACCAGTCCATTCTAAAGGAGATCAGTCCTGGGTGTTCAATGGAAGTACTGATGCTGAAGCTGAAACTCCAGTACTTTGGCCACCTCATGCGAAGAGTTGACTCATTGGAAAAGACCCTGATGCTGGGAAGGATTGGGGGCAGGAGGAGAAGGGGACAACAGAGGATGAGATGGCTGGATGGCATCATTGACTTGATGCACGTGAGTCTGAGTGAACTCCGGGAGCTGGTGATGGACAGAGAGACCTGGCGTGCTGTGATTCATGAGGTTGCAAAGAGTTGGACACGACTGAGCGACTGAACAGAACTGATGCAGCTTAAACATCAGAAATTTATATTCGAAATTTATATTTTCTTACAGGTTTGGAAGCTAGAAGCCCAAGATCAAAGTATTTTCGGGTTTGATTTCTCCTGTGGTCTCTCTCCTTGGCTTGCAGATGGCTGCCTTTCTCTCAAATGGTTTTTTGTTTTGCTCGTGCATCCCTGGTGTCTCTTCTTTGTTCAAATTTCCTCTTCTTTTAAGGGTGCTAATCATTGTATGAGGGACCACTCTAATGATCTTAATTTAATTTAAAGGCCTCATCTCCATATATGTTCTGACATTCTAAGGTACTAGGGGCTAGGGCTTCATCATATAAATTTTGGGTGGAAACAATTCAACTCAAAACATAAAAATAAATTTTGGTATAAAACTGAATCAAATATGTGAAAATAATTTCAGAGTCCTTCTCTCTCTCCTCCAGCTTTCAAATACAGAAAACAAGAAAAAAATGAAAAAGAAAATCTGGAAAATAAAATGTAGCAGCTCTAAAAAATAACAAAAGCAGAATATGTTAGTCACCAACTATACAGGCTGTATCCTGAAAATAGTGAGATCAGCAAAATTACCCCTTTTTTATTGAAGATAAAGTGATAAGAGGAAAATATATAAAACAGATTTACATATACAGTGGCAAAACCTTTAATAAATCTGATGATGCCACAAGATTATTTTTCTTTTGGAGTCTGGGTTTTATTCATAATTGTGAGACTAAAATAAAGTACATGAACCAACACACAGATCAGCTCATGTAGTCCACAGGAGACAGCACATTCTTTTTTTTTTTTAATTTTATTTTATTTTTAAACTTTACATAATTGTATTAGTTTTGCCAAATATCAAAATGAATCCGCCACAGGTATACATGTGTTCCCCATCCTGAACCCTCCTCCCTCCTCCCTCCCCATACCATCCCTCTGGGTCGTCCCAGTGCACTAGCCCCAAGAATCCAGTATCGTGCATCGAACCTGGACTGGCAACTCGTTTCATACATGATATTTTACATGTTTCAAAGCCATTCTCTCAAATCTTCCCACCCTCTCCCTCTCTCACAGAGTCCATAAGACTGTTCTATACATCAGTGTCTCTTTTGCTGTCTCGTACACAGGGTTATTGTTACCATCTTTCTAAATTCCATATATATGCGTTAGTATACTGTATTGGTGTTTTTCTTTCTGGCTTACTTCACTCTGTATAATAGGCTCCAGTGTCATCCACCTCATTAGAACTGATTCAAATGTATTCTTTTCAATGGCTGAGTAATACTCCATGTGTACATGTACCATGGCTTTCTTATCCATTCATCTGCTGATGGACATCTAGGTTGCTTCCATGTCCTGGCTATTATAAACAGTGCTGCGATGAACATTGGGGTACACGTGTCTCTTTCCCTTCTGGTTTCCTCAGTGTGTATGCCCAGCAGTGGGATTGCTGGATCATAAGGCAGTTCTATTTCCAGTTTTTTAAGGAATCTCCACACTGTTCTCCATAGTGGCTGTACTAGTTTGCATTCCCATCAACAGTGGAAGAGGGTTCCCTTTTCTCCACACCCTCTCCAGCATTTATTACTTGTAGACTTTTGGATCGCAGCCATTCTGACTGGTGTGAAATGGTACCTCATAGTGGTTTTGATTTGCATTTCTCTGATAATGAGTGATGTTGAGCATCTTTTCATGTGCTTGTTAGCCATCTGTATGTCTTCTTTGGAGAAATGTCTATTTAGTTCTTTGGCCCATTTTTTGATTGGGTCATTTATTTTTCTGGAGTTGAGCTGTAGGTGTTGCTTGTATATTTTTGAGATTAGTTGTTTGTCAGTTGCTTCATTTGCTATTATTTTCTCCCATTCTGAAGGCTGTCTTTTCACCTTGCTAATAGTTTCCTTTGATGTGCAGAAGCTTTTAAGGTTAATTAGGTCCCATTTGTTTATTTTTGCTTTTATTTCCAATATTCTGGGAGGTGGGTCATAGAGGATCCTGCTGTGATGTATGTCAGAGAGTGTTTTGCCTATGTTCTCCTCTAGGAGTTTTATAGTTTCTGGTCTTATGTTTATATCTTTAATCCATTTTGAGTTTATTTTTGTGTATGCTGTTAGAAAGTGTTCTAGTTTCATTCTTTTACAAGTGGTTGACCAGATTTCCCAGCACCACTTTTTAAAGAGATTGTCTTTAATCCATTGTATATTCTCGCCTCCTTTGTCAAAGATAAGTTGTCCATAGGTGCGTGGATTTATCTCTGGGCTTTCTATTTTGTTCCATTGATCTATATTTCTGTCTTTGTGCCAGTACCATACTGTCTTGATAACTGTGGCTTTGTAGTAGAGCCTGAAGTCATGCAGGTTGATTCCTCCACTTCCATTCTTCTTTCTCAAGATCGCTTTGGCTATTCGAGGTTTTTTGTATTTCCATACAAATTGTGAAATTATTTGTTCTAGCTCTGTGAAGAAAACTGTTGGTAGCTTGATAGGGATTGCATTGAATCTATAGATTGCTTTGGGTAGTATACTCATTTTCACTATATTGATTCTTCCAATCCATGAACATGGTATGTTTCTCCATCTATTAGTGTCCTCTTTGATTTCTTTCACCAGTGTTTTATAGTTTTCTATATATAGGTCTTTAGTGTCTTCAGGTAGATATATTCCTAAGTATTTTATTCTTTCTGTTGCAATGGTGAATGAAATTGTTTCCTTAATTTCTCTGTTTTCTCATTATTAGTGTATAGGAATGCAAGGGATTTCTGTGTGTTGATTTTATATCCTGCAAATTTACTATATTCATTGATTAGTTCCAGTAACTTTCTGGTGGAGTCTTTAGGGTTTTCTATGTAGAGGATCATGTCATCTGCAAACAGTGAGAGTTTTACTTCTTCTTTTCCAATTTGGATTCCTTTTATTTCTTTTTCTGCTCTGATTGCTGTGGCTAAAACTTCCAAAACTATGTTGAATAGTAATGGTGAAAGTGGGCACCCTTGTCTTGTTCCTGACTTTAGAGGAAATGCTTTCAATTTTTCACCATTGAGGATAATGTTTGCTGTGGGTTTGTCATATATAGCTTTGATTATGTTGAGGTATGTTCCTTCTATTCCTGCTTTCTGGAGAGTTTTGATCATAAATGGATATTGAATTTTGTCAAAGGCCTTTTCGGCATCTATTGAGATAATTATATGGTTTTTATTTTTCAATTTGTTAATGTGGTGTATTACATTGATTGATTTGCGGATATTAAAGAATCCTTGCATCCCTGGGATAAAGCCCACTTGGTCATGGTGTATGATCTTTTTAATGTGTTGTTGGATTCTGACTGTAGAATTTTGTTAAGGATTTTTGCATCTATGTTCATCAGTGATATTGGCCTGTAGTTTTCTTTTTTTGTGGGATCTTTGTCAGGTTTTGGTATTAGGGTGATGGTGGCCTCATAGAATGAGTTTGGAAGTTTACCATCCTCTGCAATTTTCTGGAAGAATTTGAGCAGGATAGGTGTTAGCCCTTCTCTAAATTTTTGGTAGAATTCAGCTATGAAGCCGTCTGGACCTGGGCTTTTGTTTGCTGGAAGATTTTTGATTACAGTTTCAATTTCCGTGCTTGTGATGGGTCTGTTAAGATTTTCTATTTCTTCCTGATCGAGTTTTGGAAAGTTGTACTTTTCTAAGAATTTGTCCATTTCTTCCACGTTGTCCATTTTATTGGCATATAATTGTTGATAGTAGTCTCTTATGATCCTTTGTATTTCTGTGTTTGTTGTGATCTCTCCATTTTCATTTCTAATTTTATTGATTTGATTTTTCTCCCTTTTGTTTCTTGATGAGTCTGGCTAATGGTTTGTCAATTTTATTTATCCTTTCAAAGAACCAGCTTTTGGTTTTGTTGATTTTTGCTATGATCTCTTTTGTTTCTTTTGCATTTATTTCTGCTGTAATTTTTAAGATTTCTTTCCTTCTACTAACCATGGGGCTCTTCATTTCTTCCTTTTCTAGTTGCTTTAGGTGTAGAGTTAGGTTATTTATTTGACTTTTTTCTTGTTTCTTGAGATGTGCCTGTATTGCTATGAACTTTCCCCTCAGGACTGCTTTTACCGTGTCCCACAAGTTTTGGGTTGTTGTGTTTTCATTTTCATTCGTTTCTATGCAAATTTTGATTTCTTTTTTGTTTTCTTCTGTGATTTGTTGGTTATTCAGCAGCGTGTTGTTCAGCGTCCATATGTTGGAATTTTTAATAGTTTTTCTCCTGTAATTGAGATCTAATCTTACTGCATTGTGGTCAGAAAAGATGCTTGGAATGATTTCTATTTTTTTGAATTTACCAAGGTTAGATTTATGGCCCAGGATGTGATCTATCCTGGAGAAGGTTCCATGTGCACTTGAGAAGAAGGTGAAATTCATTGTTTTGGGATGAAATGTCCTATAGATATCAATTAGGTCTAACTGGTCTATTGTATCATTTAAAGTTTGTGTTTCCTTGTTAATTTTCTGTTTAGTTGATCTATCCATAGGTGTGAGTGGGGTATTAAAGTCTCCCACTATTATTGTGTTATTGTTAATTTCTCCTTTCATACTTGTTAGCAATTTTCTTACATACTGCGGTGCTCCCGTGTTGGGTGCATATATATTTATAATTGTTATATCTTCTTCTTGGATTGATCCTTTGATCATTATGTAGTGACCTTCTTTGTCTCTTTTCACAGCCTTTGTTTTAAAGTCTATTTTATCTGATATGAGTATTGCTACTCCTGCTTTCTTTTGGTCCCTATTTGCATGGAAAATCTTTTTCCAGCCCTTCACTTTCAGTCTGTATGTGTCCCCTGTTTTGAGGTGGGCCTCTTGTAGACAGCATATGTAGGGGTCTTGTTTTTGTATCCATTCAGCCAGTCTTTGTCTTTTGGTTGGGGCATTCAACCCATTTATGTTTAAGGTAATTACTGATAAGTATGATCCCGTTGCCATTTACTGTATTGTTTTGGGTTTGAATTTATACACCGTTTTTGTGTTTCCTGTCTAGAGAATATCCTTTAGTATTTGTTGGAGAGCTGGTTTGGTGGTGCAGAATTCTCTCAGCTTTTGCTTGTCTGAAAAGCTTTTGATTTCTCCTTCATACTTGAATGAGATCCTTGCTGGGTACAATAATCTGGGCTGTAGGTTATTTTCTTTCATCACTTTAAGTATGTCTTGCCATTCCCTCCTGGCTTGAAGAGTTTCTATTGAAAGATCAGCTGTTATCCTTATGGGAATTCCCTTGTGTGTTATTTGTTGTTTTTCCCTTGCTGCTTTAATATTTGTTCTTTGTGTTTGATCTTTGTTAATTTGATTACTATGTGTCTTGGGGTGTTTCGCCTTGGGTTTATCCTGTTTGGGACTCTCTGGGTTTCTTGGACTTGGGTGATTATTTCCTTCCCCATTTTAGGGAAGTTTTCAACTATTATCTCCTCAAGTATTTTCTCATGGTCTTTCTTTTTGTCTTCTTCTTCTGGGACCCCTATGATTCGAATGTTGTAGCGTTTAATATTGTCCTGGAGGTCTCTTAGATTGTCCTCATTTCTTTTAATTCATTTTTCTTTTATCCTCTCTGATTCATTTATTTCTACCATTCTGTCTTCTAATTCACTAATCCTATCTTCTGCCTCTGTTAGTCTACTATTTGTTGCCTCCAGAGTGTTTTTAATTTCATTTATTGCATTATTCATTATATATTGACTCTTTTTTATTTCTTCTAGGTCCTTGTTAAACCTTTCTTGCATCTTCTCAATCCTTGTCTCCAGGCTATTTATCTGTGATTCCATTTTAATTTCAAGATTTGGGTCAATTCCACTACCATTATTCGGAATTCTTTATCAGGTAGATTCCCTATCCCTTCCTCTTTTGTTTGGTTTGGTGGGCATTTATCCTGTTCCTTTATCTGCTGGCTATTCCTCTGTCTCTTCATCTTGTTTAAATTGCTGGATTTGGGGTGTCCTTTCTGTATTCTGGCAGTTTGTGGAGTTCCCTTTATTGTGGCATTTCCTCGCTGTGTGTGGGTTTGTACAGGTGGCTTGTCAGGATTTCCTGGTTAGGGAAGCTTGTGTCGGTGTTCTGGTGGGTGGAGCTGTATTTCTTCTCTCTGGAGTGCAATGAAATGTCCAGTAATGAGTTATGAGATGTCTATGGTTTTGGGGTGACTTTGGGCAGCCTGTATCTTGAATCTCAGGGCTGTGTTCCTTTGTTGCTGGAGAATTTGCTTGGTATGTCTTGCCCTGGAACTTGTTGGCCCTTGTGTGGTGCTTGGTTTCAGTGTTGGTATGGAGGCGTTTGATGAGCTCCTGTCAATTAAAGTTCCTTGGAGTCAGGAGTTCCCTGGAGTCAGGGTTTGGACTTAAGCCTCCTGCTTCCAGTTATCGGTCTTATTTTTACAGTAGTTTCAAAACTTCTCCTTCTATACAGTACCATTGATAAAACATCTACATTAAAGATGAAAAGTTTCTCTACTGTTAGGGTCACTCAGAGAGGTTCACAGCGTTACATGGAGAAGAGAAGAGGGAGGAGGGAGTTAGAGGTGACCCAAATGAGATAAGGTGGAATCAATAGTGGAGAGAGTGGGCTAGCCAGTAGTCACTTCCTTATGTGCACTCCACAACTGGACCGCTCAGAGATGTTCATGGAGTTATACAGAGAAGAGAAGGAGGAAGGAGACAGCAGTGGCCAGAAGGATAAAAGGGGGGAATGAAAAGGAGGGAGACAGATTCAGCCAGTAATCAGTTCCCTAAGTGTTCTCCACCGTCTGGAACCCACAGAAATTCACAGAGTTGGGTCGAGTAGAGAGGGGTTAGGGAGGAGACACAGGCGACCTGGTGGAGAAAAAGGAGAGTCCAAAGGGAGAGAGAGCAGTCAAGCCAGTAATCTCACTCCCTAGTGAAAAATGGGTCCTGAAGATTGGGTTCTTAAAGGTACAAAATTGGTAACAAATACACAAAAGCAAAAATTAAAAATCTAGAGTAGAGTTTGGAATTTCAAAAATACGATGTTAAAGAAAAGAAGAAGGAAAAGAAAGAGGGAAAAAACGAACAAAGAAAAACAAACAAGGTCACGAAAATTATAAAGAAAATACAGGTACAAAATTGATAACTAATACCAAAAAGCAAAAATTAAAAATCTAGAGTATGTTTGGAATTTCAAAAATACAATGTTAAAAAAAAGAAGAAAAATAAAGAGAGAAAATAAACAAACAAAAACAAACAATGTCGCAAAAATTATAAAGAAAATACAGGTACAAAATTGATATCAAATGCCAAAAAGCATAAATTAAAAATCTAGAGTAGAGTTTGGAATTTCAGATATACAATGTTATATAAAAGAAGAAGAGAAAGAAACAGAGAAAAAAAAAAGTCACGGAAATTATTAAAAAATCCATAGGTACAAAATTGATAACCTATACCAAAAAGTTAAAATTAAAAATCTAGAGTAGAGTTTGGAATTTCAAAAATACAATGTTAAAGAAAAGAAGAAAAAAAAAAAAAACAAGGTCAAAAAATTATAAAATATATATATATGAAGTTTGCTGAAGAAGAAAAAAATAGGGTCTTTTTTTTTTTTTTTTGCAAAGTAATAGGTTATAAAAGTGAAAATTAAAGGAACAATAGAGGACTTAAATTTTTTTAAAAAAAAATTAAAAAAGGAAAAAAAAAACAAAGAAAGAATGATCGTAAAAATAGTAAAAATATATCTAGGACTTTCTCTGGTTTTGTTGTGAGTATTGTGGGTTCAGTTCATTTTTGGCTAGTTCCTTGGTCTGACTTATATTTCTCAAGATCTATAGGCCCCTTTCTATGTAGTCCGTAGTAACCACAGGGTTTTAATCTATTGCCTGTAGCTTCCAAGGCGTTTCCCTCTGTTACAGCTTCTTCTGTTTGCTGGTCTCTTCAGTGTCTGCTTTCTGCCCTAACACAAAGGGGACGGTGGAGGACACTTTTTTTTTTTTTTAGGCTCACTTGTTCAGTCGCGCTGTGGGGAGGGAGGGAGGGATGCTGCAAACAAATAACACTGGTGCGCTCGCAGTGCCTCAGCCACACTGGGTCTGCCCCCGCTCACGGGGCATGTAGCCTCCCTGCCCACACTGCTTGGGTTCTAGGTTGTTCCGCCGGGAACAATCCGAGGTCGGCCCTGGGCTGCATGCACCTCCCAGGTCCAAGCCGCTCAGGTTCAGGCACTCGGGTAGTCCTCAGAGGCGCAGACTCGGTTGGGCCTGCATTTTGTGCTCTTCCCAGGTCCAAGCAGCTCAGGTGATGAGGTGTTTGGTGAGCGCCAATGCTGTGACTTATCACCTCCCCGCCACTCGGTTATCTGGGTGTAAAACCGGCGCACCTTCTCAGGCAGATGTTGACCGTCCAGACCCCCAAGAAGTTTTAGTTAGCAAAGAAGCCTGCTTACAGTTTTATAGATAATGTCTCTCTGGGGCTGTGATTGCCCCTTTCTGCCTCTGGCTGCCTGTCGCTGGAGGGGGAAGGTCTGCAGCCCGCTATCTCTGTTCAGTCCTTTGTTCTGTGTGCAGGCCTGGCGGTGTCTTAGGTTAGGGCTGGCTTTTCGCGTGGTAGATATCCCACAATCTGGTTTGCTAGCCCAAATTATCTTGCTCAGATAGCGCTCAGGATATTCAGGCCAGATTCTTACTCTAAGCGATGCAGTTCGCACCGTGCCTCCCTGCCCAGCCCCTGCTTGCTAATGGCGTGTGCAGGCGTCTGCGCTGCTTCTCCGCTGGGGGAGTTACCATAGGGCTTGCAATCTGCGGGTTTTAATTGTTTATTTATTTTTTCTCCCTGTTATGTTGCCCTCTGTGCTTCCAAAGCTCGGCACAGATTCGGCAGTGAGAAGGTTTCCTGGTGTTTGGAAGCTTCTCTCTTTTTAAGACTCCCTTCCTGGGACGGAACTCTGTCCCTCCCTCTTTTGTCTCTTTTTTTGTCTTTTATATTTTTTCCTACCTCCTTTCAAAGAGTTGGGTTGCTTTTCTGGGTGCCTGATGTCCTCTGCCGGCATTCAGAAGTTGTTTTGTGGAATTTACTTGACGTTTAAATGCTCTTTTGATGAATTTGTGGGGGAGAAAGTGTTCTCCCCGTCCTACTCCTCCACCATCTTGGCTCCTCCCCCAGCACATTCTTTAATATAAAGATCTTAAGTGAAGCATGCATCTGTGAAAAAAAACAAAATAACAAACATGACCTAACATTTTTGTTAACAAATACAAAAAATTAAACATAATACTCATACTAATCAATTTTAAAAACTGAAAAATTGATTTTGGTCATCTGTCAAAACAATTACCAATACTGATAAATTCTATATGAAGGTTTTTTGTTTTTTAAATCTGGTTTAAGTTGCGTATAAAAGTGTATCAGAATATAAAAACAGGCAGTGGGGTTGGTGGGAATGCAAACTAGTACAGCCACTATGGAGAACAGTGTGGAGATTCCTTAAAAAACTGGAAATAGAACTGCCTTATGACCCACCAATCCCACTACTGGGCCTACACCGATGAAACCAGAATTGAAAGAGACATGTGTACCCCAATATTCATTGCAGCACTGTTTACAATAGCCAGGACATGGAAGCAACCTAGATGTCCATCAGCAGATGCATGGATAAGAAAGCCTTGGTACATATACACAATGGAGTATTAGCCATTAAAAAGAATACATTTGAATCAGTTCTAATGAGGTGGATGAAACTGGAGCCTATTATACAGAGTGAAGTAAGCCAGAAAGAAAAACACCAATACAGTATACTAACGCATATATATGGAATTTAGAAAGATGGTAATGATAACCTTGTATGCGAGACAGCAAAAGAGACACAGATGTATAGAACAGTCTTTTGGACTCTGTGGGAGAGGGAGAGGGTGGGAAGATTTGGGAGAATGGCATTGAAACATGTATAATATCATATATGAAACAAATCATCAGTCCAGGTTCGATGCAGGATACAGGATGCTCGAGACTGGTGCACTGGGATGACCCAGAGAGATGGTACGGGGAGGGAGGTTGGAGGGGGGTTCAGGATGGGGAACACTACAATATTGTACAGTAATTAGCCTCCAATTAAAATAAATAAATTTATATTAAAAAAAAACAGGCAGTGGGGAGCTGCTGACATAAAGAGTTTCAGTGGGAAAATATCAAGTTTAAAATTACGTCAAATTAATTAAGCAGTATACTGATATTGAATATGAAAATTATGTATTAAATTTAATATATGTGTCCACTGCTATGATGAATAATATGGGGTATAAGGAGAAATATAAAAGTATCATCCATAGGCTCAAGTCTCAGTTTACTAGAAAAATCTAATAAACATTAAAAAATTAAAGAATACCTGAAACCATGACAAATTTACTGACATCAACAGGTCACCAGAAAACAAACAAAAAACCTCCTTCCTTCCTTTCTTTAATCTACCTTTTCCCTTGGTATTTTGTTTTTCTTCTTATCCATTTACTTCCTTCTAAAGCAATTTATCCAGTATTATGTGAGAACCATTATATTAGAGAGTCAAATAAAATTTAACCCACATAAAACATCTGCTCTCAAAAACTCACACTCTAATGGGGAGTCACAAGCAATCCTTTTCACTATGGTAACTGTGCTTTCTTCTATGTTTAGTTCTCTTAACATTCTCAACAGGCAAGAAGTTCACATTCTAATAGGGCATTGATATTAATTAAAATATATTATAATTCTGAGTGAAACAGGTTGAAAGTGGTTACAGTTAAGTAGAATGGCTGATTAATTCTATCTTTATCAGGAAGAATCATGATAAAAATAAGTTTGAAAGTATGGCCCATTCATGGAATTTGAAGTGTGAGAGAGATTTTAGGCGAAAAAGAAAAGGGAGAGCTCTATTTATATCAATGTGTAGAACTAGACAATCTAGAAACAGTCTCACTCAAAGAACAAAAAGGACGTAATTTGAAATGTATCTCTAAAATATCAAGCAATTGAAAATGTATATTTCAGCATATAATAAGGAAAGAAATAAAACAGCAGGAGTAGAGACAAAAGTAGTGACACTGTGAGAAACTTGACTTACTGGGGTAAATATACTTGTGTAACCAAAGTGCTTGAGTTTACAGTCCACAAAGAAATTAGACATAATTTTGAACCCATAAAAAGTGAGAATTGGACAAGACACATGCAAGTATACACATAAGTGTAACAGCAAACCCACATTAAACTGTTGCAACCTCAGTGAATAGATGAATTAAGAAAATAAATTTACTTATCAGCAAAGAAAGAAAACAAGGAAGATTTGCCTCTGGAGTTCTGAAACCCAGTATAAAATGTTCCCTGGTGGCTCAGCCATTAGGGTCTGCCTGAAATGTGGGAGACCTGGGTTTGATCCCGGGTTGGGAAGATCCCCTGAAAGAGGGCATGGCAACCCACTCCAGTATTTTTGCCTGGAGAATCCCCATGGACAGAGGAGCCTGGCAGGCTGAAGTCTATGGGGTCCCAAAGAGTCAGACATGACTGAGCGACTAAGCACAGAACTTTCATAAAAAAACAGCATCTATCCCTTACATTGGAGCCTTGCATATATACTGTCTGAGCTTTCCAATAAAACTCAGACAGAAATATTAACTTAAAATATCATCACATTGGGTCATAACACATGGACACTTGACAGATATAAATTTAAAATCACCCTAGAGAATGTCATACCAAATTCCAGTCTTTCCATAGGTAAAGACCCAAGGAAGACAAATTTAAAATAGAAAGTGCAAACACTCAGTAACATAATTGTTAAAAAGTGAAAGTCAGAACACAGAATGGATTAAGAAAATTCGAGAGTTCAAAATAATCGAATTATCTGGATAAAGCTTTAGACAATCATGTTAAAATGGCTGCAGACAGAAAACAATAAAAAAATATTTTTATGAAAAAAATATCAGTATGAAAACAGGATTTGGGGGATCCCAAGGGAGTAATTTACATAATAGTCATCTCCTCAGTGTATTAGTCAACTTGGGCTGCTATAACAAAATACCAAAGACTGTTTTTTTTTAAATGACAGACGTTTATTTTTCACTGCTCTGGAGGCTCAAGACAAAGGAACTGGCAGATTTGGTTCCTGTGAGAGCTGGCTGTGAGGCTTTCAGATGACTGCTTTTGGTTTTGGCCATGTTCTCACATGGAGTACAGAGCTCTGGTCTCTCATCATTTTCTTAAAGTACACCAATACAATGGTAGGGAGTCTCACCATCATGAACTCACCTAAACGTAATTACCATCCAAATAGTTCATCTCCAAATATCATCATATTGAGGGTAAGATTTAATGTATGAATTTAAGGGGGATATTAAATTTTAAGTTCATAAAGCTAGAAAGTACATGTAAGAAACAATGCAAGGGTATGATTACAGAATAGTTAATATTACTTAAAAGAGACCATAATGACAAATAAAAGAAAAAATCTGCTCAGTTTGAAACATAAATGATTATGATTTCTGTTTGTATATTATGCTTTCCCTAATAGAAAATACTACAATATGTTCTTGATTATTAAAATATCAAGGTATAGGTTCTATGTTTCAGTGTTTTATGTTTTCTTTTTGCCTTTGCTTTCTTTTTTACTTGAACAAATGTGGCATATAAAATACTATAAATAATATAATTTAGATACATATGCTATTGCCATAGTGAAAGTAAAATTAAAGTGAAAGTCGCTCAATTGTTTCCAATTCTTTGCAACCCCATGGACTGTAGCCCACCAGGCTCCTCTGTCTATGGAATTCTCCAGGCAAAAATACTGGAGTGGGTTGCCATTTCCTTCTCCAGGGGATTTTCCCAACTCAGGGATTGAACCTGGGTATCCTGAATTGCAGGCAGATTCTTTACCAACTGAGCCACCAGTGAAGCCCTAGTAAGAATTGCCATAGTAAGAATTCCCTAATTTTAAATATTTATCTTCTCATTATGTACTTTTTACATTATTAACTATCTTGCTTTATTACTTAAGCAATATTTGTACATTTTTATTCTATTTACACTTTGGAAAGTTTAGGGTACACTTTTTCCAGAGTGCAACAACTTTCAAATTAATCGACTTGAGATTATGAAAATTCCTGAGTCCTAAATTTCCGACTTCACTACCGTAACTTATCAATATTTTCAATGAATTATATTAAACATTCAGAATCCCAGGATAATAGAAGTAGACTAATGCATACGATTTTTTATCTAATTAACAAAACTGACATCCCTTGTTGGTATTTTCATTTTTAATTAAGCTAAAAACTGTCTACTAGAGTATGGTTGAAGAAATTAAAAAGATACTGCATGACAAAAATAAAGTGCTCTTGAAAAATACATTGAGTAGTAGTCATCTTGGGCACTTCTATAAAAGATAGTCTATAAAATATCAGTTTTAAAAGAATTTTTTATTTTAGTTTCCAATTATTGTACTAGAGAAGATGAAGATATACTTAAAATTCTTATCTTCAGAATTCTCAACAGGTAAAACTGTTTGTACAACTTAAATATAATTCTTCATCTAAAACCTCAGTGACCATACATGAAAAGCCAATCTCCTGTTTTTAAATATGAAAAACCCATTCATGTAACTTACTGAATATGCATGTTTTTATTATCCAAAGTGCATTTTAATTTTCCATCAAGACTTCTTTAATTCACAACTCCATTTTTTTTTTCTTTTGTAATTTACTACTACATCTAGTTTCTTTAGTGTTATACTTGTCACATTGTACTGCAATCATTTTTGTCTTTCTCCTTTATCAAAACATAATTTCCTTGAGGTCAGAACCAAGTTAAAATGAGTGAGTTCTTTACATCTGAATACAGAAGAGGGTCTTCATATACATAGAAACTATAAGCAAGATGAAAACTAGGTGTAGCCTGAGTGGAAAAACAGTGCCCAGATTGGAGGTTGGGAGCAAACCAAAACAAACCCAAAAAATGAAACACATGAGCTAAAACAGAAAAGAAAACACTCTGCCTCTAAATCTATCACTGGTCTTTAAGTCTAATGATGCTAACAGAATTTGCAAATGCAAATTTCATGTTTAGAGGACATGTGGTTGGATGACCCAATTAAATAAATATAGAAGAATTGATGCTTTTGAACTGTGGTGTTGGAGAAGACTCCTGAGAGTCCCTTGGACTGCAAGGAGATCCAACCAGTCCATCCTAAAGGACATCAGTCCTGGGTGTTCATTGGAAGGACTGATTTTGAAGCTGAAACTCCAGTATTTTGGCCACCTCATGTGAAGAGCTGAGTCATTGGAAAAGACCCTGATGCTGGGAAAGATTGAGGGCAGGAGGAGAAGGGGACGACAGAGGATGAGATGGTTGGATGGCATCACCAACTCAATGGACATGGTTTTGGGTGGATTCCGGGTGTTAGTGATGGACAGGGAGGCCTGAAGTGCTGCGGTTCATCGGGTCGCAGAGTCAGACACGACTGAGCGACTGAACTGAACTGAACTGATACAGTTGACCAGCTAAAATGGTAAACTTAATACAACTATACTCCCTCTAAAAATTCACCTAATATTGCCAGGACAGCAAAGAATTAGATTTTCACTGATTTAATTAGGAGAAGAGTCACTTTGGAGAAGACTGGAGAGAATATAGATAAATATTAATTGAGCACAGAAATCAAGAAAAAAGCTGATTCACTGCAGAATACCAATATCAGAAATTGTGGCTGGATTGCTGACTGTAAAATAGAAAATAAAATTAGTTTTGAAATTCTGTTAAGGAAGTAGTCATGCCTCCATATTCCATTCTAATTCCTCATAACTGGATAATAATCTTATCTCAGTCAAGTAGAAGATTAGATATTAATTCTTTAGGGAACATGAATTAAGGAACATAGAAAAGGCGAGGTCAAGGCAAAGCTGAGGGCATTTTCTAGAGAGGGGGAATTAAGTTGTAATATTGGATAATGAATGTTAAAACATTTTAGCCCTCTTTCCTCACTCAAATCCTAAAATTCTGAAAAATATCATATTCTTGAACTCTTTAATCAGAACACTAGAACAGCCAACCCATGAAGTCTAAATTGAAAATAATAGAAAATGGCAGGGAGGAGGAGATAAGAGAATTATTAAATAAATAATTCAAATAAGCCCCTAAACTGAAGAACGTAAGCATCAGGGTATTATTACCATCATACACAATAGACCAAAACTGCCTTTCACCACAGCATATCAATGTGAAATTTCTGAACATTACACCGAAATGCTGTGCTGTCCTCAGGCGTGTCTGACTCTTTGAGACCCCACGGACTGTAGCTCACCAGGCTCCTCTGTCTGTGGGATTTCCCAGGCAAGAATACTGGAGTGGGTTGCCATTTTCCACTCCAGGGTATCTTCCTGACTCAGGGACTGAATCCGAGTCTCTTGTATCTCCTGCCTTGACAGGAAGACTCTTTACCATTCTTTACCATTGTACCACTATGGATATATACAAATTCCTAGAAAGCTCACAAAAGGAGAGGTAGAATAATAAAAATATAGATTATATACAATAATATAATGTGCTTAAATAGAGCTTGGAAGATAGTGTCTCAAATAAATATATATATATATATAGACAGAGAGAGAGAGAGTTTTTAAAATAATAGCAGCGATATTAGTGACTGTGATATTAGTAATATTAGTGACTATAAATTATATTTACACTTAAGTATTTCCAAATGTACAGCTGTGAAATTATCTGTTCAGAAAAAATATCTGATATTATTTGGAGTCACTTAATATATCCAGAATTAAATTGTCTTAAAACATATTTGCAATAATGTTCACTCTGCTTAGGAAGATTCTGAAATTAAACACACACAAGGCCATGCACAATAATGTGAGAATATTCTTGTAAATTTATTTTAAAATTGCAGATATGGCTCTGGTATTGAGATGGTCCAATAAAACATCATTAACAAAAGCAGGTACTGGGTCAGATCTCATTCATGCACTACATTTAGTCAGTATCAGATCTATATGAATACGTCCAAATGAATCAAATATGAATTAAATAGTCTCTAATATTTCATGAAGAAAAAATTAGTAATGGAGTGGTAAAATAAGGTTTCAATTAGATGATGAGATGAAACAAGGCTTGAAGATTAAGACGATTTGGCTAGTAAAGGAACAAAAGCAAAGACTTAGATCAAGAAAACAATTTTGTAAAATATGGCAATAGGGTCAAACCACACAATTTGGAGGAGAAGGCAATGGCACCCCACTCCAGTACTCTTGCCTGGAAAATCCCATGGGCAGAGGAGCCTGGTAGGCTGCAGTCCCTGGGGTCGCTAAGAGTCGGACACGACTGAGCAACTTCACTTTCACTTTTTACTTTCAAGCATTGGAGAAGGAAATGGCAACCCACTCCGGTGTTCTTGCCTGGAGAATCCCAGGGACGGGAGAGCCTGGTGGGCTGCCGTCTATGGGGTCACACAGAGTCGGACACTACTGAAGAAACTTAGCAGCAGCAGCAGCAGAGTTTGGTCCAGTTGCCAAAGAAAACTCTTGGATGAAGGGTAAGGGAAATAACAGTCAGAATTAGAAATTCCACACAGAACTGGAATAATTCTTTATATTCAAGGGAATAAAAGGTATCATCTTATCCTAAGGAGGGGCTTCTCTGATGGTGCAAGTAGTAAAGAACTCTCCTGCCAATGCAGAAGACTTTTAAGAGACGTGTGTTCGATCCCTGGGTCGGGAAAATCACCTGGAGGAGGGCATGAAAACTCACTCCAGTATTCTTGCCTGGAGAATCCCAGGGACAGTGGAGCCTGGGGGGCTATGGTCCTTAGGGTCACAAAGAGTCTGACATGAATGAAGCGACTGAGCATGCATACATTATCCTAAGGAATTTCTGAAACTTTAATGTAACACTGCTTTTTAAGAGTGCTGTCTCCCTTCACTCAATGACATTTCCCATTGAAACTATAGCCACATGCACTTTAGACAAGTGTAATCTAAATATGAAGACTGACTGCCTTACCCATGAGAAATGGTTTAGTGGGAACTCAGGACTAATCACAGCACCGGTGTTTCATTTTCTTTCCAGGCTTTAATTTGAAATTCCCTCTATGTAGCATGTTGATCTTGAACAAACAGACACTGCTAATTATTTCTCTAGCAAAAATGCATTTACTGGGCATGGCAAACCAAGTACATGGACCCCACAAAAATGGAGAGAAGAACTGTTTTAAGTGGGGAAAAGGTAGCTGGGAGTACTGTTTAAAACAAGAATTTAAGAGACTGTATTGAAAATACAGTGGCTTTCTCATTACCTGAGTTGTGACAGTCGCCCACTGACCAAGCCGCTGCCAAGAATTAGTTCTTCTTTCTTCCTTCTGTTGGTCTTTAGCACAGAATATTCATTGGAAGGAATGATGCATCAATCCTTTGGTCACTTGATGTGAAAAGCCGATTCATTAGACAAGACCCTGAATACTGGGAAATATCGGAGGACGACAGAGGACGGGATGGTTGGATGGCATCACCAACTCAATGGACATGAGTTTGAGTAAGCTCCGGGAGTTGGTGAGGTACAGGAAAGCCTGGCCGTGCCGCAGTCCATGGGGTTGCAAAGAGTCGACATGACTGAGCAACTGAACAACAACAAATCTTTGTAGGGCATGAGACCTCCCCTTTCTGCCTTCTCAACTCTATTTTAATGGTGACTTCTGCTTATTAACTTTTACAACCCAAAGGAAATAGTATAAAAGCCCTCACAACAGAGGCGAGCAGAAACATGTTTGTTTAGCCCAGGAAACAGAGAAGAGCTGGTGAGAATACAAAGTACTCCTATTAGTTCAGCAAAGAACAGAGTTATAGCAGCCTAATCACAGCTAGGAAAGGTCACTTCTGAGGTAATAAACAACTAGCATCAGTGTAATTTTTGGAGGAAGTAGTATTTTCTAATACAATTGATAAACTGTTTATGCTTATAGTAAAGTCTGAGCAACTGCAAAGGAGAGATAAAAGTGTTGGTAAACAGTAAGTCCTCTGAAACAAGATACACACAGACACTTGACTTATGTTAGGAATCTTATAGAGTAAACTGAGAAAATCTGCAGAATAAATGGATAAATAAAGACAATGTGGAACATATGCAAAAGAGACAGTTTTCTTAATCACGTGGAATTTAGGGTTTTCAGGAGGATCTGACCAAGACAGCCCTTCAGTTTCCTTCAGCTTGACTAAATTTACAGGCTTCTTCCTGATTTTAGGCTCTGACCTTTTTGTTTTTGAAGTGTTTTCTTTAGCAAACTGGCAATAGTAAACTCTTTTTTCTGCTTTTTTGAGACAGAAATCTTTTAAAAGCCTGTTGTCAATTTTATAAACTAAGACTGTCTTTCTCAAAGACCTGGGAGTAATTTCTTTGAAATATAAACAGGAAGGAATGCCCAATCTTCAGTGGGCACCTTGCTCCAACTTATAAAACTGCCTCCTGTTGTGAAGATAGAAGAATGTTTACTTTTCTCTGGGTAAAGCCAATTAGCAAAAACAGAAGGGCTGTGATTCCTATATCCCAGTTCTTAAAAACACTGCACCCCATTCTTACAATTCTCCTTAATCACATGATGCTCAAGCTCAAGAAGGTGATATCACCCTATCAAAAAAAAAAAAAAAAAGTCACTGAATTTATTCTCTATATTCTGCAAACTTCCGGAAGTGACTGATCTATACCTATATTAGTGAGATTGTGTTTCCTGCTCAGACTATCCGACAAATACCAGCTATTATTAATAACACTAGATTATCCAGACTCATGCTCCCCAGAGAATAAGCTGATTGCACTGGGGAGAGGACAAATTTCCCCTCTAACCCTCTAGAGCTCTGTGGTTGGACTCACAATAAAGTAAACAAAAGTGATAGATTAATGGGAGAAAAAGAAACAAATTTTAATTTATGTGCATGGGGATCTTATGAAGTGGGACATAAGAAGAGGCCAAAGCAGGCAATTTTTATACAAAGAAACAATAAATTTGTGTGGAATTGATGGGAAAAAGAAACTTAGATTTGGGTGCTTAATTGGCAAAGAATTTAACCAAAGTTAGGACTTGGTGAAGTAAATTAAAGTAGCAAGGTTTTTATACAGACTTCTTGGTCCCAAATTCCCTATCTCCACAATAATGCTATTACTTTCCTACCTACAGACATAGCATGTGCACCTTTCATATAAAATAGTTATTTTCTACTTTCAGGAAGAATTGGGGGGGTGTTAAGGTGTCTCTCTTGCATTAGCTCTTTCTTAAGTAACTTTAAATCAAATAACTATTTGCTATTAAGGCATATTTTGGGGTGGCCTGCCCTGGGCCCCTAGACAACAGCATCCTGTGATAAATGTCTTGATCAAAAGGTTTGGGGTCAAAAAGAATTGGGAAATGCTTAAAAATATACCTCACCTTATGAATTTTTTGCCAATAACTTTAAATTAAATGGAGAAAACTGAAGACTCCTGTTAGTATCTCACTGAAGTTCATTACAGTATTTAAATGAGAAACTTTAACTACATATTCTATGGTGCATGCTAAGTTACTTCAGTTGTATCTGACTCTGCAACCATATGGACTATAGCCCACCAGGCTCCTCTATCCATGGGATTCTCCAAGCAAGAATACTGGAGTTCATTGCCATGCCCTTCCTTCTCCAGCGGATCTTCCCAACCCAGGGATTCAGCCCATGTCTCTTATGTCTTCTTCATTGGCAAGCGTGTTCTTTACAACTGGCCACCTGGATGAAGTCACTCTTATTTAACCATGTTTTTCAGAAACCATGTTAGTTGTAATTCTATCCAGGCATCAAAATATGAATTTTTTTAAAGGAGAAGTGGAACCTAAAATAATACTTAATGGAATAGTTTATTATATCACTGCCCAAGTTACTATTTTAAAATCAAATAAACAATGCATAAAAGTAGAATAACTTCTGGAATACATTCTCACAGTTTTCACTCCTTTAAAGTTGCTTTCCTATAATAATTTCATTTAAGCAACATAATTATATATTATTTATATTTGATAGTGTGTATGTAGTTGTGAGTATGTCAGTTCAGTTCAGTCGTTCAGTCATGTCTGATTCTTTGTAACCACATGGGCTGCAGCTCGCCAGGTTTTCCTGTCCATCACCAACTCCTGGAGCCTACTCAAACTCATGTGCATTGACTCAGTTATGCCTTCCAACCATCTCATTCTCTGTTGTACCCTTCTCCTTCCACCTTCAATCTTTCCCAGCATCAGGGTCTTCTCCAATGAGTCAGTTCTTTACATCAGGTGGCCAAAGTATGATCTCCATTACGATGGACTGGTTACATCTCCTTGCTATCCAAGAGACTATCAAGAGTCTTCTCAACACCATACTTCAAAAGCATCCATTTTTCGGTGCTCAGTTTTCTCTATAGTCCAACTCTCACATTCATACATGACTACTGGAAAAACCATAACTATGACTAGATGAACCTTTGTTGGCAAAGTAATGTCTCTGCTTTTGAATATGCTGTCTAGGTTGGTCATAACTTTCCTTCCAAGGAGCAAGCGTCTTTTAATTTCATGGCTGAAGTAACCATCTACAGTGACTTTGGAGCCCCAAAACATAAAGTCCATCACTGTTTCCACTGTTTCCCCATCTATTTCCCATGAAGTGATGGGACCGGATGCCATGATCTTAGTTTTCTGAATGTTGAATTTTAAGCCAAATTTATCACTCTCCTCTTTCACTTTCATCAAGAGGCTCTTTAGTTATTCTTCAATATCTGCCATAAGGGTGGTGTCATCTGCATATCTGAGGTTATTGATATTTCTCCCTACAATCTACATTCCAGCTTGTGCTTCATCCAGCCCAACGTTTCTCATGATGTACTCTGAATAAAAGTTAAATAAGCAGGGTGACAATATACAGTCTTGACATATATTCCTTTCCCTATCTGGAACCGTTCTGTTGTTCCATATCCAGTTCTAATCATTGTTTCCTGACCTGCATACAGATTTCTCAGGAGGCAGGTCAGGCAGTCTGGTATTCTCATCTCTTTCAGAATTTTCCACAGTTTGTTGTGATCCACATAGTCAAATGCTTTGGCATAGTCAACATAGCAGAAATAGATGTTTTTTGGAAACTCTCTTGATTTTTTGATGATCCAGCAGATGCTGGCAATTTGATCTTTGGTTCCTCTGCCTTTTCTAAATCCATTTTGAACATTTGGGTATTCATGTTTCACATACTGTTGAAGCCTGGCTTGGAGAATTTTGAGCATTACTTTACTAGCATGTGAGATGAGTGCAATTGTGTGGTAGTTTGAACATTCTTTGGCATTGCCTTTCTTTGGGATTAGAATGAAAACTGACCTTTTCCAGTCCTGTGGCCACTGCTGAGTTTTCCAAATTTGCTGGCATATTGAGTGCAGTACTTTCGCAGCATCATCTTTTAGGATTTGAAATAGCTCAACTGGAATTCCATGACCTCCACTAGCTTTGTTTAGAGTGATGCTTCCTAAGCGCCACTTGACTCTGCATTCCAGGAGGTCTGGCTCTAGGTGAGTGATCATACCTTCATAATTATCTGGGTCATGAAGATCTTTTTTGTATAGTTCTTCTGTGTATTCTCACCTCTTAATATCTTCTGCTTCTGTTAGGTCCATAACATTTTTATCGTTTGCATGAAATAATCTCTTAATATCTTTAATTTTCTTGAAAAGATCTCTAGTTTTTCCCACTCTGTTGTTTTCCTCTATATCTTTGCACTGATCGCTGAGGAATGTTTTCTTATCTCTCCTTGCTCTTCTTTGGAACTCTGCATTCAAATGGGTATATCTTATCTCCTTTACCTTTTGCTTCTCTTCTTTTCTCAGCTATTTGTAAGTTCTCCTCAGATAGCCATTTTGCTTTTTTCCATTTCTTTTTCTTGGGGATGGTCTTCTTCCCTGTCTCCTGTACAATGTCACGAACTTCTGTCCATAGTTCTCCAGGCATTGTATCAGATCTAATCCCTTGAATCTATTTCTCACTTTCACTGTATAATTGTAAGGGATTTGATTTAGGTCATACCTGAATGGTCTAGTGGTTTTCCCTACTTTCTTCAGTTTAAGTCTGAATTTGCCAATGAGGACTTCATGATCTGAGCCACAGTCAGCTCCCAGTCCTGTTTTGCTGACTGTATAGAGTGTCTCCATCTTTAGCTGCAAAGAATATAATCATTCTGATCTCGGTGTTGATCATCTGGTGATGTCCATGTGTAAAGTCTTATCTTATGTTGTTGAAAGAGGATATTTGCTATGACCAGTCTGTTCTATTGGCAAAACTCCATGAGCCTTTGCCCTGCTTCCTTCTGTACTCCAAGCCCAAATTTGCCAGTTACTCCCTACCTCAAATGCAATAAGCATCAATAAAAGGTTCATTTTAACAGACAATGGGTTTCACTACAAATCTTGAGATTCAATTTTTGATAAAACTTTTGATCTCAGTCCAAATTTTCTCTGGAAGTAGTAAAAGATTATAATTTCAGAGAGACCATGTCTTCTAGTGTGTGTGGAAGGGAGTAGGAAGTTTATGAATGCAAAACTGGTATAATTAAAAGCATACTGACAATAGTGGCCATGTATAAAAATTTTACCAAAATCCCTTTTATGAAATTCTTTCCATGGAAAATGTATGTATTTTTGTAGTTTTGAAAAATTCGTATTTTTCATTGGCTTTCTTAATGCTTAGTGCTGACCCACCCACTAAAATATATTTTTTTTACTTTATTTTATATTGGAGCATAGTTGATGTAACAATGTTGTAATAGTTTCACGTGTACAGCAAAATTATTCAGTCATACCTATGCATATATTTATTTTTTATCGTGTTATTTTCCCATTTAGGTTGTTACATAATATTGAAAAGAGTCCCCTGTGCTATATATTAGCTTCTTCTTGGTTAATCATTTTAATTACAGCAGTTATGTATATGACAGTCCCAAACTCTCCATCTATCCTTCTCCCCTATCCTAATTAATGTGTTCTCTAAGTCTATAAGTCTGTTTCTATTTAGGAAATGAGTTCATTTGCACCATTTCTTTTTGTTGTTTAGTCGCTAAGTCATGTCCCACTCTTTGTGACCCCATGAACTATAGCCCAGTAGCCTCCTCCATCCATGGGATTCCCCGGGCAAGAATACTGGAGTAGGTTGCCATTTCTTTTGCCTCATTTCTTTTTAGATTCCGCATATAAGGGATATCATATGATATTTATTTCTGTCTGACTTAATTCACTCAGTATGACAATCTCTATGTCCATCCATGTTGTAAAATGTTGTGTCTCCAAGGATATACAAAAACTAAGTTGATAGCTGATACTATTAAATACCAATATGATTACAAAGGTATATGCATATATTTATGTATAACACCCTACTATCCTGTAAGTATGAAACGTTGTCTAAATTTATCTAACTTATTTGTACTGTTGAAAAATTTAATCACTTATTTGTCATACCAAAATGAATGTATGCATGGAAGAAATATCAGATTGTAAGAAAGTGTATGAGATATAGAGAAAGATACTACTGTTTCCGTAGTAACAGCATGTTCAATCAGTTGCTGTTGGATGATACTAACTGAAGAATAAATTATATGGAGTTCATATAAAACATAAAATGCACAAGATTAAGAGATTTCATATTGGCAAAGTTGGCTTCTAACTATGAGAATCCACCTTTTCTCAATTATATTTGGGATCAGGACTCTGCTTAGTCTTAAGCAGTTTGGCTTGTGAAGAGAGGCCTATTGTTGCAATTTTTATAAGTGCTGCTCTGATTAATTGTTGAAATATGCTTGGCTGGTCTCTCTGAATGTTGTTCTAAAAATTAGATGATATGAAATAGTGTATGAGAAAGTGTTCCTTAAATTGTAAAGAACTCCACTAATTCATCATTAAAATTCTTCTGAATCTTGATAATAAAATTCTGTCACTTCTCTCCTTAGTAATACCACTAGTTCTCATACATATTTTTCATAAAAACAAATTATTTTGCTCATTTTATCTTGCACAGGAACTTTATTTCTTTCAAGTTTTTCCCTAAGTATTTAGCTCTAAGTTTCCCTTTTACTAGGAAAACTGGATAATAATACATAGTCTACATGAGGTACCTAATAGAGGGAGCTTATGGCCTGTGGCCAAATTTCCTAGAACAGAACAAAAATTAATTGAATCAGATGGTCCAGCACCATGACAGATAATTTCTTGGCATTTTACTTGCAGATCTAATCTAAATGGAACATATTTGAGACTAACAATTTATTAACATGATGGTTAAATTTAAATAAGAAAATAATGTTTTCTCCACTGCTTTGCATCTCCAGTTTCAGAAAATTATTTTAAATACAGTGTTTCATTATACTATTTCTACTACTATACAAAAAGCATAGAAAATTTTATGTGAGTTAGTGACATGATAAAATATTACTTTTTATCTGTAGTCACTTTGCTATGCATGGTAAAGTAAAGAAGTCTGAGTTAATGTTCTCAAAACAACAGAAAGAATTATGTTAAAACCATCCAATTAGTTTTTATGGCATGAAAGCAGAAACTAGTGGTTAAGCATCTAGAGTTTTAAGATGCATTGCTTGGCTGCCAATCCAACTCTGCTGCTTACCATTTCTAACATGGGATAAATTACTTATGGTCTTTGCCTCATTTTACCATCTGTAAAGATAATAGATGATAAAAATAACAGATAAAAGCTATGACAAACCTAGACAGCATATTAAAAAGCAGAGACATTACTTTGCCAACAAAGGTCTGTCAAGTCAGAGCTATGGTTTTTCCAGTAGTCATGTATGGATGTGAGAGTAGGACCATAAGGAAAGATGCAGGGGGTGGGGGGTTAGTCGCTAAGTCATGTCTGACTCTTGTGACCCCATGAACTGTAGCCTGCCAGTTTCCTCTGTCCATTGGATTCTCCAGGCAAGAATACTGGAGTGGGTTGCCATTTCCTTCTCCAGGGGATCTTCCTGACCCAGGAATCGAACCCAGGTCTCCTGCACTGCAGGCAGAGTCTTTACCAACTGAGCTACAAGGGAAGTCCCAGAAAGATGAGAGCCAAAGAATTGATGCTTTTGAACTGTGGTGTTGGAGAAGACTCTTGAGAATCCCCTGGACAGCCAAGAGATCAAACCAGTCCATCCTAAAGGAGGTCAGTCCTGATTATTCATTGGAAGGACTGATGCTGAAGCTCTAATACTTTGTCCACCTGATGCAAAGAACTGACTCAGTGGAAAAGACCCTGGAGCTGGGAAAGATTGAAGGCAGGAGGAGAAGGGGACGGCAGAGGATGAGATGGTTGGATGGCATCACCGATTCAATGGACATGAGTTTGAGCAAGCTCTGGGACACAGTGAAGGACAGGGAAGCCTGGCGCTGCAGTCCATGGGGTCACAAAGAGTCAGACAAGACTGAGTGACTGAACTGACTGAAAGATAACAGTATTCAAATCACAGTTGATCTGAAGATTACATAAGTTAAACCATGAAAAATAATTTAAAAGGTGCCCAGCATAAGAAAGCACACAATAAATGTAATTGTTAATATTAGGGAAACATTTATCTTTATTTGAAAATATTTCAGTTGTACTGGTCAAGAAAATGCAGCACTAAAAATGAAGAATTCAAATAGAAATAATAAAAATATAAATTTCTATAATATGTCTATTTCCTCTAAATACAAAGATAGGGAAGAGTTACATCTCAGAAAAAGATATACTTAACAAGTTACACCAATAAACATATATTTCAGCCAAATATCTACTCTCTTTTATACTAGTGAAATTTTGAATCAACAACTTTAATTTGATTTTGGTAGTATTTTTCCACACAGTACAGAGTTTATTCATATCTCATTTCCCTACATTTTATGTCTAGTATTTATTCTTCCTTAATGTATTTTGCATATTTTAGAACACTGTTATCTACAGGTAAAGACTAGAAGTCTTCTTTTTGATTCTTAAAAGGATTACCAATCTTTAAGCAGGAAATTTAGCTTTTACCAAATACAGTATTACATTGTATAATTTTTCTATGCTTTAGGTTACTGGCTACATGTAAGTTATTACCTCAGGTAAGATGAAAAGGATATTGAAAATATTAGAATAATCAGGCAAATAGTATGATTATAAATAGCAAATTATTTAATGTCTCCTAAATCTAGTTTCTTAGTTCTGCTTTTGCCCACTAGTAAAGTAAATATGTGGAGAAAGCAATGGCACCCCACTCCAGTACTCTTGCCTGGAAAATCCCATGGACGCAGGAGCCTGGTAGGCTGCAGTCCATAGGGTCGCTAAGAGTCGGACACAACTGAGCGACTTCATTTTCTCTTTTCACTTTCATGCATTGGAGAAGGAAATGGCAACCCACTCCGGTGTTCTTGCCTGGAGAATCCCAGGGACGGGGGAGCCTGGTGGGCTGCCGTCTATGGGGTCGCACAGAGTCAGACACGACTGAAGTGACTTAGCATAGCATAGCAAAGTAAATATGAGCAATCACCTGAAAAGCTTCATCCATAAAATTGTCATAATTAAGTCTATATTTCAGGAAAATTTAGAAATAATGATTTTAAAGTGGACAAGGGATATAAATGCTAGAGATATAACATAAATTCACTTAGTTAAAACATCAAGACAATATATATTTATGCTTCTATAGAGCTTTGAATGACTTTTTTCTTGGTAGTTACATCAAGTTTCTCAGGCTAAAGAGTCAATAAATGGTTATTAAATTCTCAAAAAGTACATTATTGTCTTGGAAAGCAAGACTTCAAAAATATACATTAAAGACTTCAAAAACATACATTAAGACTTCATTCTCAATCCCTGTTTCGATAACTTGACTACGCCAGGCCTTGTGAATTAATCTCTGGAGCCAGGGTTATAAATGACTTTGAATGGCAGGTGCATGGCAACATGGGTGCTTTCTGTTCTAGCCGAAAGTATGTTAAGTTCCACCATAGCCTATAAAAAATGGGTTTGCTGTAGTAAAGAGAGGTTCTGTTACTAAATATAGTGAAAGCAATGTTAGTTGATTTTGAAAAATATACATATCCACGTTTGTGGAAATTTTTAGAGAAATTCATAGACCAATCATTTGGGAACTCATAAGAAGTCATTGTTACTTACTACCTGCCATATTGAAGGGCTTGAATTATGGTAGTGGAATAATGACTTTGCCTTAAAATTTCCCAATAAAGCATAAAGTTGAAAGAAAGCCAGTGATGCTAAAGCTGAAGGCCCAATACTTTGGCCACCTGATGTGAAGAGTCAACTCACTGGAAAAGCCCCGATGCTGGGAAAGACTGAAGGCAAAAGGAGAAGAGGGCAGCTTAGGATGAGATGGTTGCATAGTATCACCAATTCAATGGACATGAACTTGGGCAAACTCCAGGAGATAGTGAGGGACAGGGAGGCCTGGCCTGCTGCAGTCCATGGGGTTGCAAAGAGTCAGACATGTCTTAGCGACTGAACAGCAAGAAATCATTGTTACTTACTACCTGCCATATTGTAAGGCTTGAATTACGGTAGCAGAGTAATGACTTTGCCTTAAAATTGCCCAATAAAGCCTAAAGTTGAAAGAAAACCAATATGAACTACCCACCTCCTGAGCAGTGAATCAGTATTTGCAACCACTCTGCCCCAGACACCCAATGTTTTGTTGCACTTAAGAAAAGAAAGAAAGACAGTGCTAAGTTGTGCCTGACTCTTGTGATCCCATAAACTGTAGCCTGCCAGGCTCAGTTCATTGGATTCTCCAGGCAAAAATACTAGAATGGGTTGCCATTTCCTTCTCCAGGGGAACTTCCCAACCCAGGAACTGAACCTGAGTCTCCCGTACTATGGGCAGATGCTTTACTGACTGAGCTATACAGAAAACCCCCTTGTTGCACTTAAGAAACCATAAAATGTGAAATGTAGCCTGTCAGGTTCCTCTGTTCATGGGATTCTCCAAGGAAGGATACTGGAGTGAGTTGCCATTCTCTTCTCCAGGGGATCTTCCTAACCCAGGGATCCAACCCAGGTCTCCTGCCTTGTAGGCAGGTTCTTTACTGTCTCAGCCACCAGGGAAGTCCCCTCAGATAAGACACCAAAATCTGAAAATACTTAAGTCCCACAGTCTGCCCTCAATATCCATGATTCTGCACCAGCTGAATCAATCAGTCATGGTTTTATAGTACTGAAGTTATTACTGAAAAAGATCTGTGTATAAGTGGTTCGAGGCAGCTCAAATCTGTGTTATTCAAGGGGGAGTCTCCTATAATTATATGCAGTAGTAAATATACAGTAGTGCTTACAAACCTTTCCAGTATATATGAGGGTACAGGGAGACACAGAGAAGGCAACATTAGCCTAAGGTTCACAGCTGGCATGTGGTGGAAGCGGGACTCCAGTCCCTGGAATATGACCCACAGTTTCACAGATGCTGCAGTCCATAACCCTAACCCACATGCTATTCTTCCCACTATACTTACACAGATCTGGGTTGGGAGAGAGAGAGAAAGAGAGAGAGAGTGAGAATAGTCATTTGTCATACAATTTGTTTGCTCAGGCATCTTGGGAAATGTATATACTGATGTGTTCATAAACATTTTTATCTCACTGTGCTGTATTTGTCAAGGCATTGCAGAGAAGTATCAGAAAATAATTGTCCACTCTGCAAGCAAGGAATGAAAGAAATAGAGAGAGCCCAAAATTTAGAACTTTAAGTGTTCAAGGAGACAGCTTTCTCATTTTTCTCATCCCCAATTAGTTAAAAATAAAACTAAGAAAGCCTTTGATCAATAGGAACAGATTAAAATCCATACTTGGGTTAAGAAACAAATTAAGAGGATGATCAATATACCTGATATCAAAAGCTTTAAAGTGTTTCTGAGTAAAAGTTCACCTAAGCGTGTGGAATCAAGTAAATCCTTTCAACTCGAAGAAATTGCTCAGTGAAAAGGAAATAAATGTGTGGTTATCCCACAAAGTCTGGTAAGTTGAAAATATCCTCAATTAATTGGAGGAGGGGGTAAAAGTTATTAGTTTAAACTGACAGTTCCAGGAAGGAGTAAATCCAGCATTCAGACAGGCAGTCTGAATAACATGTGTTCTTGAGCAGTTTCAAACAAAAAATATGTTAACAACATGCTACCAGAAAAATAATAAGAATTGTATTATATATAATTTATATCTAATCCTATCAACAACACAATTAGACACAAGAAAAAAATAATGGCTACAAAATTCTGAGCAAAAACAATCTTGGGTCGAGAAATTAATAATTCATAAAAATATCCACCAAGTATAAGAATAAAGACATTTTCAGATACACAAAGACTCAGAAAGTTTACTTCTTTCACCATATTGCTTAAGAAAAATTCACATGAGAATGCATTCTGACAGATAAAAATCAAGAAGGAAGAAAGAAAATATGGCATTCTAAAAGTCTTCGTAGAATACATGGATGTCCAGTAGACACATGAGAAGATGTTCAACAGGGCTAATTATTAATATTAGAGAAATGCAAATAAAAACTACAATGTGGCACCACCCATCAATCAGAATGGCCATCATTTAACAGCATAAAATAATAAATGCTGGAGAGGGTATGAGGAAAGAGAACCCTCCTACACTGTTGGTGGGCATGCAAATTGGTGCAGCCACCATGGAGAAGAGTTTGGAGGTGCCTCAAGAGAACTAAACATAGAGTTGTCATTTGACACAGAAATCCCATTCCTGGCCTGGGAGTGTATCTGCACACAGGTACAATTCGAAAAGATACATGTACCTATATGTTCATAGCAGCACTATTTACAATAGCCAAGACGTGTAAAAAAAGGTCCTTCAACAGATGAATGGATAAAGATGTGAATAAAGATATATACGATGGAATAATAGTCATAAAAATAATGAAATAATGCTGTTTGTAGCTACATGGATGGACCGAGAGATTATCATACTAAGTGAAGTAAGTCAGAAAGAGAAAGACAAACACCATATAATACCACTAATATGTGGAATTCAAAATATGACCAAATGAACTTATCTACAAAACAGAAACAGACTCACGGACATAAAGAACAGACTTGTTCTGTTACCAAGGTGGAAGGGAAGCAGGGGAGGGTTGGATTGGGAGTTTGGGACAGGCAGATGCAAACTATTATGTATAGAATGGATAAACAACAAAGTCTTATTTTATAGCACAGGGAACTACATTCAAAATTATGTAATAAACCAAAATGGAAAATTAAAAAAGAATGAAAAAGGACATATATGTATATGTGTATGCTGCTGCTGCTGCTGCTAAGTCGCTTCAGTCGTGTTCGACTCTGTGCGACCCCATAGACGGCAGCCCACCAGGCTCCCCTGTCCTTGGGATTCTCCAGGCAAGAACACTGGAGTGGGTCGCCATTTCCTTCTCCAATGCATGAAAGTGAAAAGTGAAAATGAAGTCGCTCAGTCGTGTCCGACTCTAGCAACCCCATGGACTGCAGCCCACCAGGCTCCTCTGTCCATGGGATTTTCCAGGCAAAAGTACTGGAATGGGGTGCCATTGCCTTCTCCATATATATATATATACACACATATATATATACACACACACATGCATATATACAAATCACTTTGTTATATACCAGAAACTAAAACAATATTGTAAATCAACTATACTTCAATTAAAATAAAATTTTTAATGTCCTAGTACCTAAAGAACATTTCAGAAATTTTTCCTTTTAGGGGATTTATACCACAGTTTTAGACCTTCCTGTTTTGGTTATAGTTTAACCTCACTTTCAGTAATACCAGTCAATTAGTAAAAAATCAAGTTTAAACAATTTGAATTCAATAGCACACAATTAAACATTTACCCTGCTTTTCTATTTATCACTATTTTCATTCTCATAAAAGATATTTTTCATGAATTATCTGGATACTAATGTAGAATTTACTTTTGCTTCTTTTATTATGAAAAACAACCAACTACTGTAATGTCAAAATTTGAAGCATCACTTCTTTATCATTCCTTATTTCTCCAGTTTTACAGGTAACACTAATATCTTCAATTAATGCTTTACCTCAAACAGAAACAATAAAATGGCATGCTTTATTGGATCCCTAAACAATTATACCTATATACATGATTAGTAAATTTTCTATCAACTCATCATGATCAATGCATTGAGTTTTAACATTATTAATATGAATTTAAGATCTTATAAACTCCATATTATAGGACAAATTTAAACTTCATATTGCCCTGTGTTTGAATAAACACAAAACATTATGTGTGCTTCTTCTTTTCTGTTTCTTTTGCATTCATTTTAACAGTGGATCTAATTCATTTCAAGTTATGCCCTTACCCTAAGTATACTTATTCCAACGAGACTCAGTTGTTTTCAAGTGACCATCTCAAAATTTCAGAAAAGGTAACCAGGTACATGATGTGTATCTATCTTTTTGGGTATTAGCTTGATGAAAGCCTTGCTTAAATCTGTCCCTAGCTTACCCTCCAATGTTGAAAGCCATTACCACTCCAAAATACCACCCGTGGTATAACCATTAATATTGTACTCATACAATGGATTACAGTGGAGATATTATATTTAAAGTATCATAGTGCCATTGTGGAGAAGGCAGTGGCACCCCACTCCAGTACTCTTGCCTGGAAAATCCCATGGATGGAGGAGCCTGGTAGACTGCAGTCCATGGAGTCGTTAGGAGTCGGACACGACTGTATAACTTTCAAGTAGACAACCTGAGCGACTTCACTTTCACACTTTACTTTCGTGCATTGGAGAAGGAAATGGCAAGCCACTCCAGTGTTCTTGCCTGGAGAATCCCAGGGACGGGGGAGCCTGGTGGGCTGCCGTCTCTGGGGTCACACAGAGTCGGACACGACTGAAGCGACTTAGCAGTGCCATTGTATGTGTTGTTGATAAAATGTCTCCAAACCTGAATCCACTCACTGAAGAAACAGTCAACCTTTGGGGAATACATTAAAGACTGTTTTAATTTGAATTAGTTTCACTGAAAACCCTGAGCTCTTTTCACCACCCTTAACTGCTGTGTTATCTTCTCTCTCCCCTGCCTTACCTATACTCCCTTGCTTTCAAGTTACATGCTTATGTATCTTTCTCAGTATCTAATCAGTGTGATATTTGAGAGCAGAAAACATATTTGTAGTATCTGTAAATTCAGCACTCAGCAAATTTCCTGGCACACAGTAGGTGCCAAGTGAATATTTATTATTCTGACCTAGAAAAATACTATTTGTCAAGAAGAACTGCCCTATTTAATCTGGGCAAGTGTCTTTTGCTTTTTCCGAAGACTTTACAAGAAATAAATTACTTTTGAATGCACACATTATTCCATTTTGGCATGCTTAGAAGGATTATTTGAAGCCCTGTAACTAATATAATCAAGGTAGGGTGACTTACACCATGAACAGACTGGTAGGGCTGAAGTAAGCATTTGGTAATCTTAACTTAGCTCACTGACATGAACTAATAGGTTTAATAGTTTTGTCAGAATACTGAGGAACTTATTTGGGAGAGGCTACAATTCTTTTTTGCACATAAATAGTGACAGATACAATTTATTGTTTCTATCATGTCTTATGAAGTCTGACCTACAGAGATTCTTATCAGCTGTCTTCAAAGATTATTCCCATGTAAACAGGAAATGCAAAAAAAAGCATCATAGAGTATATTTGAACTCCACAGTTAGCTGCATATCAAGTTATTTACACTTTTTGGCAGCTTCCTGGAGTACAGCAATGTTGTATCCTGCCATTAACAGATGGAGTCTCAATGTGAAAACAGCTACGGTAAAACCTGCAATATGTCAGGTTAAAGATTAAGTGAAATCAATGTTAGAAGGTGCTATTATATCATATATTACAATTGTATATACTGTGCCGATTATAAGCTTCATGAATTTACTTATTAAATACCAAGATTTATGACCAAAAACTTCAGTAGAGATAAGGTGCTCTGTGGAGACAAATTCATGTCCCTAATGTGAGTGACAGATGCTATAGAAGCTGCAGAACATCACGCTACTCTGCTTTCCAAATTAAAGATGTCCAAAACAAGAACATTTTTATTGGTTGCTGTTAAGGTTGATGGACCAAGAAGCTGACAGCCTCAAAAATATTTTAAGTGCATTAACTGCATAATCAACATCAAGAATTTTTCTTCATTCTTCTTCCAGATAAATGGTTTAATAATATAAAAGAGCACTGACTTGAAGTTAATAATTTTTATTGGGTAAATTGCTTTAAATACTTGGTTTTGAGATGCTCATTTTAAGTTTAAACTCAAACATCTATTTACTAATACAAAGGATTGTACTGGCAAACTAGACACAAACAAAAGACAGACCTTACCCATTATCAAACTTTATTAATAGTTTTAATGATCCAGTCAGTAAAGAGGTACAAGTAAAACACAGAGAGGCCTGAGCCATTCCTTCCTTCACATATCAGACACAGGATCCTTGGCCCAAGGTAATGAATGGGGTCTCTGTCTAACAAGGTGTACTGGTTATTACCTCACACAGCAGGGAGTATATAGGTTAGGAAACAGTTCTATCTTTTTGTAACAGATATTGTACACCTTATGTGATATTCTACAGAAAGCTATACATCATAAATCCATTGATCCTAGGTTTTCTTGACATAAGCAATTCTAAACCAGGAACATCCTGCTCAAAGCATTTTATAACAAGGTCTCTTCATCTAAAAAGTATCTTTACCTATTTATAGGAGGATGATCATTAGCAAGTTTGCAAAGAAACTGGGTTATTCATCTACATTCCTTTCCCCCACAGAGTAATCAAAGAAAAATGAAACAGAGACCATATACATTACTTCTTTCTCCAACTATCGGCAAGTCAATTTTTCAAGAATTTTGCAATCATGGGGAAAAGAAAATTACCATCTCTGACAAGTGATCCCGTATGCTATGCATGTTTAAACAGAACCAAAAAAGGAAAATTGAATAAAATCACATTTGATACCTAAGTTTATTTAAATTTAAATGCGATAAAATTATGCTAAAGCATGTTTAGTGTTTAATACATTAATCAATATTTATGATGCAAACTTACTTCTATGGAAACATCATTTACTTATAAAATCCTTACAATTTTAAGAAAACAGAAAACTGTAATTCGTAAAACAGTTATGCAACTGAGTCAGATATTTTGAGGAATGGATTCCATTTCTTCTGGGGAAAAATCACCTATTACAAGACAGGCATTTAATTTATAGAAACAATTAGAAAGTTAATCAAACCTCATCCTCTCATTCATATTCCACAGAACATGAAAATGCAAAATCTGATTTGCTTATTAATTGATAGTAAAGTGTTTTCAATTACCTTGTCACTCTACAGTCAGCATGCCATGTATGCCACCATTTGTTGCTGTTTTAGTTGCTAAGTTATTTATGACCCTTTTGAGACCCCATGAACTGTAGCCCACCAGGCTCCCCTGTCCATGGAACTTTCCAGACAAGAGTACTAGAGTGGGTTGCCACTTTCTTCTCCAGAGGTTCTTTCCAACCCAGGGATCAATCCTGTGTCTCCTGCCTTGGCAGGTAGATTCTTTACCACTTAGCCACCAGGGAAGACCTATGTCACCAGTAGAGGTGTACAAAACCCCAGGTAGAAAGAGTTTAAGGTCTGTGGTTACCATCTTAAAATTCTTAATAATTTTATCTTTGAATTTGTGCTCTAAATGTGAAATCAAATGGGAAAATGACTCATATGCCTGGGTTTGGGTTCTCAGTTTCACCCATGGACCTGTTCCCCACTGCCTCCCTGATGGCCTGAATCTCATTGGAAAAGACTCTGATGCTGGGAGGGATTGGGGGTGGGATGAAAAGGGGACAACAGAGGATGAGATGGCTGGATGGCATCACCGACTTGATGGATGTGAGTTTGAGTGAACTCCAGGAGATGGTGATAGACAGGGAGGCCTGGCGTGCTGCGCTTCATGGGGTCGCAAAGAGTAGGACACGATTGAGCGACTGAACTGAACTGAACTGTGCTAGAATACCTGTCCAGCCCCTTTTCCCTATCAGCACCTCATGAACTCTGCTGCTCTCTGTCCCAGTGAGAGTCTGTGTATGACCCAGGGAAGGATGGCATGATCACCATGATACCTCTCGTGGAAAAGCCAGTGTCTGTTAGTACCATAACACACTTGGCATATGAATAAGTGAGGGCCTTTTGTGCATGTGTGCTAAGTCACTTCAGTTGTGTCTGACTCTTTGTGACCCTATGGACTGTAGCCAGCCAGGTTCCTCTGTCCATAGAATTCTCCCGGCAAGAATACTAGAGTGGGTTGCCATGCCCTCCTCCAGGGGATCTTCCTGATTGAGGGATCAAATCCGTGTCTCTTACATCTCCTGTTTTGGCAAGAGGGTTCTTTAGCACTAGCGCCACCTGGTAAGCCTGAGGGTCTCTCACCCCCATCCAGTACTGGTACCAATTGTATTGCATAATATGCAATTGTTCTTTATAATTTTTAAGTTGTCAAGTTTAAATCCAACCTGAAGGCTGTGCAGCAACAACAAACTGAGGTTGTTGTTGCTGGAAATTTGGAAGAGAGGTAACAAATTTGTAGGATCCATGCCTCAGAGAAATGGCGTCATTCAGATGGTGATGGTATCTGTGAAGCCTGCAGGAACAGAGTCACAAAAGTGAATTCTCAAGAGGTGAAAGGTTCTTGCCAGAGGGAAGTTTCTAGGAATAATGAGTCAGCCAGAAGAAGTAAATCCCTTCTCCTATGTTGGCCTCCAAGTCTCCATCTAAAGCCGGGAGAATATAAAGTATAATCGGGAGCTCTCTGGCAAAGGAAGAGAATGGTATGAGTTTGGGGGTGAACAATAGTTTCTAAAAAGTCTGTAGCCTCAGTGAGCCTGCTCACATTTTCATTGATTCCTATCATGTTTCATTAACTTTTGCTAATGGACGTGGTATTTACAGGTGTCTCATTCCAAATGTATAGATGCAAATGTATAGATGCAAAATAATCCCTCAAAAATAATTAGGATCAGTCACCCCAACCAATACAATACAATAACCTCCTTCTTAGCCTCTGGTCAATGAGATATGGGCACTCAAAGCTGCAAGTGGTTCTCCTGGCTTCAGGTTCAATGTCACCTAGTTGTATCCTCTGGTAGAAATACTCTGTCTCTGGGAACCAAGTCTCCAAGTGTATAGAGTTCAAAGATTCATAAAGATAAATCAACACTTACTCAGTGAAAAACAGAGCCACTCTTACATCCATTCTTTTATTCCTATACTTGTACAGTATGACAGTAAGAGAACTAAAAGAAGCATGCATAGATTTGCCACTGTATTTGTCAGATGCATTGCCTCTGTTTAGCGTATCTTACACCTGGTGTCATAAATAAATCTTCAGTTATCTATCCACTGGGTGCAGATACACAGCAAACCACTTGAACAGCAAGGATTCAAGTCCATTAATACTTCTTTTACATTTTAAAGAATATTTAAGTCAAGTTGGGGTGTTGCACTGTTGTTTTATGCTTCAGGTAATTTTTCAGGTAGAATTTTAGCAGTTAAAATTTTCTAATTCTTACATTATGTCATTATTATGGTAGCTTGGTCAGCTCCTTAACTGTATTTTTTTCCGTTCACTTTAAAATGTTTTAACTTTTCCTGAACCAGAAAGTTAGAATGGAAGTTAGAATTAGCATTCTATGGTTCTTAATTCATGGGTATATTTTGCTTTAATAAAGTTAATACAGTGCCTTTAAATAATGCTGTTTTTGAAGCAGAGAGGGATAGGATATCCTTTTAATTTTAAAATTAATTTTTGTTTCTGCAGTGTCCTTATTTCTACTTTGCTCTTTCCTTCTGAGTTCCAAAGTATATCTCGTCATTCCAAATTGCTTTTTGCAACTTTCTTCTTCAGTAATGATTCATTTCTAAATTATCACATCTCTGTCTAACATTTGCTTTTATTATTTAAACATGATGGTGTTTTTGAGGAAAGTTTGAAGATTAGGATTTAGGCAACCACTATTATCCTATAGGAACCCAAAAATCTTACATGTATTTTGAATCCTATAAAATTGAATCACTATGATTATAGTTTTGTTTTTATTTTCAGTCAATTATTTAGAATGAAGAAACTATTTTGGTATAAGTATTACTGTAGCTCTACAGGTGACATATTTGTTTTTATTTGTCTTGAGGATGTTTTTATTTAACTTTGAGGAGTATTCTCACTAAATTTAATTTCTATGTTGGAATAGATTCTTTCAATACTTTGAAGTATCATTACAGTGTCTTCTGAATTCCATTGTTTATTTTGAAAAATCTCTTCCTAATGTCAGTGTTGATACTCTAAAGTAATAGTCCTAACATACAATTAAGATTTTATTTTTCTCAATATTTAAAATGCTTAATTAATTTTATATAATATATCTAGATATGAGTTCCCTTTTATTTATCATACCTAAGATTTGTAAGGTATGTTATATCTCTGGGTTTATATCATTCAATAGTTTTAGAAAATTCTCAACCATTACAATTCTCTCCCTTTACATGCAATTACACGTATTTTAGAGCTTTACACTGCTTCCCATATGTCTCATATGTTCCTGCCATTTTATTCTCTATTTGGATATTTTCTACCGATATTATTTCCAGTTCACATGTCCTCTGCAGTGAGTAGTCTTCTTTTAAGTCCATCTATTGCATGTTTAATTGGGTCATTGTATTTTACAACCTTTGAGTTTAAAGTTAATAGCTGAATTGATTCCAGTTCCTGGTGAAATCTTCCATCTTCTTATCTATTTCTTAAACAGACAAATCATAGCTACTTAAATATCATGTATGATAACTTTAATACTCTAATTATCTATAATTATTTTCTCTTTGTTGCTTTTAGCGAACATTTTGAACATTTGGACTAATGCCCAGGAATATCTGGTACTTTTGTTTTAATAGCAGACATTATGCACGAAAAAGAAATACTTAATTTAAACTTCTAGCAGATGCTATCTTTATTAAGAGAATATTGATTTTGTTTTATGGAATACTATTAGAATTAAGGTAGATCCTTTTTTTCAGCTTTAATGAGCCAAAATTGACATATAAGTTGTATAATTTAAGTGGACAGTGGGTTGACTTGATACACATATACTGCAATATAAGTATCACTGTAGATAAAACCTCTATCATGTCACATAATTACCATCTTTAAAAACTTTATGGTAAGAAAATTAAAGATCTGCTCTCTTAGCAACTTTCAAGTATACAGTACAGTACTGTTAACTATAATTGCCAATGGTGAGCATCAGTTACCCAGAACTTATTCATCTTCTAACTGGAGGTTTATGCTGTTTGGCCAGCATCTATCTCCCTTTCTCCCCACCCTCCACTCCTGGTAGTCACAGTTCTACTCTGTTTTTGCAAGTTTGGCTTTTTTAGATTCCACTTATAAATAATGTCATACAATATTTGTCTTTTTCTTTCTGACTTACTTCACTTAGCATAATGCCGTCAAGATCCATCCATGTTGTCACAAATGGCATGATTTCCTTTCTCGTGGCTAATTAATATTCATGAATCCTAGGATTGTATTTTCTATTTCTGTCAAGAATAAGGCAGATGATTTTAATAGTCATGGAGAAAGCTCACTTGATTTTTTATTTCATTGTGTGTGTTTGTGTGTGTGTCTGTGGGTATGTGTAGTAACTAATGTATATTTTTGTTGTTTTTGTTCAATCACTAAGTCATGTCCAACTCTTTGCAATCACATGGACTGCAGCATGATAGGCTCCTTCGTTCTCCACTATCTTCAGTTTGCTCAAATTCATGTCCATTGTGTAAGTCATGCTATCTAACCATCAGATCCTCTGCCACCTCCTTCCCATTTGCCTTCAATCTTTCCCAAAATTAGAGTTTTTTCCAATGAGTCAGCTCTTAGCATCAGATGGCCAAAGTACTGGAGCTTCAGCTACAGTATCAGACCTTCCAATAAATATTTATGGTATATTTTCTTTAGGATTGATGGGTTTGAACTCCATGCAGTCCAAGAGCTTCTCAAGAGTCTTCTCCAACACCACAGCTTGAAAGCATCAATTCTGCAGTGTGCAGCCTTCTTTATGGTCCAGTTCTCACATCCATACATACTGGAAAAACCATAGCTTTGACTATTTGCACCCATGTTAGCAAAGTGCTATCTCTGCTTTTTAATATACTATCTTATGTTTGTCATAGCTTTCTTTCCAAGGAGCAAGGATCTTTTAATTTCATGGAGGCAGTCACCATTCACAGTGATTTTGGAGCCCAAGAAAATAAAATCTGTCAATGCTTCTACTTTTTCCCCTCTGTTTTCCATGAGACAATGGGACTGGATGCAATGATCTTAGTTATTTTCACATTGAGTTTTAAGTCAGCTTTTTCACTTTCCTCTTCTACTGTCATTAAGGAGCTCTTTAGTTCCTCTTCACTTTCCGCCATCAGGGTCATATATTCTGCATATCTGAGGTTGTTGATATTTCTCATGACAATCTTGACTCCAACTTTTGACTCATCCAGCCTGGCATTTTGCATGATGTGCTCTGCATATAAGTTAAATAATTAGGATAAAAATATACAGTTTTGTTATATTCCTTTCCCAATTTTGAAGCAGTCAGTTGTTCCATGTCGTTGCTTCTTGACCCACATACAGGTTTCTCAGGAAGCAGGAAAAGTGGTATGGCATTCCCATCTCTTTAAGAATTTTCCACAGTTTGCTGTGATCTACACAGTCAAAGGCTTTAGTGTAGTCACTGAAGCAGAGGTAGATTTTTTCTGGAATTCCCTTGCTTTCTCCATGATCCAATGAATGTTGACAATCTGATCTCTGGTTCCTCTGCCTTTCTAAACCCAGCTTGTATATTTGTAAGTTCCCAGTTCAGGTACTGCTGAAACCTAGCTTGGAAGATTTTGAACATTACCTTGCTAGCATGTAAAATGAGCACAATCGTATGGTAGTTTGAATATTATTTGGCACCGCCCTTCTTTGGGATTAGAATGAAAATTGACCTTTTCCAGTCCCTTGGTCACTGCTGACTTTTCCAAATTTTCTGACATATTGAGTGAATCACTTTAACAGCAGCATCATTTAGGATGTGAAATAGCTCAGCTAGAATTCCATCACCTCCACTAGCTTTGTTTGTAGTGATGCTTCCTAAGGCACACTTCACACTAAAGGATGTCTGGATCTAGATGAGTGACCATGCCATCATGTTTTTCTTGAAGAGATCTCTAGTTTTTCTTTCTGTTGTTTTCCTCTGTTTTTGTTTTGTTTTGTTTTGTTTTGTTTTGTTTTTCCATTGTTCACTTAAGAAGGCTTTCTTATCTCTTCTTGCTGTTCTCTAAAATGCTGCATTCTGTTGGGTATAATCTTTCTTTCTCTCCTTTGCCTCTGGCATCTCTTCTTTTCTTAGCTATTCTTAAGGATTCCTCAGACAACTACTTTGCCTTCTTGCATTTCTTTCTCTTTGGGATGGTTTTGGTCACTGCCTCCTGCACAATGTTTCAAGTCTCCATCCATAGTTCTTCATGCACTCTACCAGATCTAATCCCTTCATTCTATTAGTCTCCTCCACACTGTACTATCATAAGGGATTTGACTGTGGTCATATCTGAATGCCCTAGTGGTTTTATCTACTTTCTTCAATTTAAGCCTGAATTTTGCAACAAGTATCCCATGATCTGAGCCATAGTCAGCTCCAGGTCTTCTTTTTGCTGACTGTATAGGGCTTCTCCATCTTCAGCTGAAAGAACATAATCTGATTTTTGTATTGACCATTTGGTGATGTCCATCTGTAGAGCTGTCCCTTGTATTGTTGAAAAAGGGTATTTGCTATGACCAGTGTGTTCTCTTGACAAAACTCTGTTAAGACTTTGCACTGCTTCATTTTGTACTCCAAGGCCTGTTAGTCCAGGTATCTCTTGCCATCTTTCCTTTGCATTCCAATCCCCTATGATGAAAAAGACATCTTTCTTTGGTGTGAATTCTAGAAGGTCTTGTAGATCTCCAGAGAACCTGTCAACTTCAATTTCTTTGACATTAGTGGTTGGAACACAGATTTGAATTAATGTAGGGTTGAATGGTTTGCCTTGGAAACAAACTGAGATCATTTTATCATTTTTGAGGTTGCACCAGAGTACTGTATTTTAGACTCTTTTGTTTACCATGAGGGCTACTTCATTTCTTCTAAGGGATTCTTAGCCACAGTAGTATATATAATGGCCCCCTGAATTAAATTTGCCCATTCCTCTTCATTTTAGTTCACTGATTCTTAAGATGTTAATGTTCAGTCTTGCCATCTCTTGCTTGACCACATCCAATTTACCCTGATTCACAGACCTAACATTCCAAGTTTCTATGCAATATTGTTCTTTATAGAATCAGACTTTACTTTCACTTGATTCACAGACCCTACTAGAAAGCAGCAGATGTTTTCAAGAGTGACTGATGCTCTGTCAGGGAGGACATAGTTTTGCTATAGAGATTAAGGGGTCTATGTTAGAGTTCCCCAGAGCAACAGAGCCAACAGTAGAGACAGAAGTAGAAATAGGGATAGAGATATATAGAAAGAAATTTATTATGTGGGATTGAGACTTGAAATTAACCATCACAGAATCTTTCTGCTAATTCCTTTTTGGGGCCTGAAAAAAGATTCTACTTAACATTCCCATCCATTTTATCACCTCTTACATATATGGTCCAAGGGGCAGAACAGATTTCACAGCAGCCTGATCATTTCTCTAAATTAAGCCCTACCAAAATAGATTCAAATCCAAAATCTCCCTTGTATTAATGGTATGTGTGTACTAAATTGGTACATGCATGCTACGTTGCTTCAGTAGCGTCTGACTCTGAGGAACCCTATGGACTGTCACCCTCCAGGCTCCTCTGTCCATGGGATTCTCCAGGCAAGAATACTTGAGTGGATAGCCATTCTCTTCTCCAGGGGATCGTCCTGACCCAGGGATCAAACCCATGTCTCTTATGCCTCGTGCACTGGCAGGTGGGTTCTTTACTACTAGAGCCACCTGTGAGATACTTTGAAAATTATCATGAGTCATCAAGGCTCTGTTCCTGAAATATAAATATGGTTTGGATCAAACCCTACTTTCTAAAATTGGGAAGAAAATTATATGAGTAGTTACCTGAAGTGATATTTTACTGCTAACATGATATATAACAACAGTTTAAATGGTAGGAGAAACTTTGATCTTTTTACTTGGTATCTAATTGCTAAATCCAATCAATATATTTCAGTTGGGACTCAAGGCATCTTTGTTTTGTTTGTTTGTTTTTTTTTCTCTTCTTCATTATCGTTATGTATAGGATAGTGGCTAGATTTGGGTTTTTTTCTCGGGGTGGGGGGTAATAATTTTGGGCAACTCTTCTTTTTCACATATACAGAAAGAAGATATTTCTGAGGTTTCTGTCTGTCACCTTTTTCAAGTCTCACCTATAGTCTTTCACCTTGGGTGATCTAATTTATTTATGCCTAATATTTCCCTTCTCAGCTACATGCTGATGACTCACAAATGTTTATCTCTACCCACATGCCTTTTCCCAGCAGAACATTCACATATGTATTTCAATATCTTCACAACATCTACCTCTCACATTTCCCCAACATATTTTATCTCAACCCACCATTACACATTTAATAATTTCCATTATATTTTCCTTGCAAATCCAATTGTAAGAAAAAATTTTTACTAAATCAAGTAATATCTATTATCTATGGTGTAAAAAAGTAAATGGTTTTTTGAGGATTCTTTCCCTCTCTCTCAGACCCTGAGAAAGTGTGGAGACAATGAATTTGTCATACACACTCACTGAGTCCTGTAGTCTCCAGGCCACACTGTGCCATGAGGACATGTTTACTGTCTGGGGTCTCAGGTTCCTACAAAGGTGGCTACCCTGGCTATTCTTGTGCCATACTGGATACAAAGATTTTTGAAAAATTTAATAATATGCTGTCTAGTCAAACTTCACAGGGCACAGTCTGCCTCCATTCCTCTACAAGATCCTGGCTGTCATGTGTAATCTTTGCCAAGGAATGTGTTTAAAGGCTCAAACATCCACAGAATTCAAAATCACAGTCTCTTCCCCATTTTGACTCTTGAACAGTCTCCCTGTACCTTGTCAGCAGTTTCTGCTTAGTTCTGCCAATCATTTTCTTTAACATCTTCCAACTCTGTGAAATTCTACATAATCTCCTTCTATAACATTCTGGAGTGAAAGGATAAGAATAAGAAATAATATGTCATCTTTTTATTTTCTTTGTAACTCATCTTGTTTTGTCACTATATATTATTTCTCTCTTCTCTAATAAGCAGGATGAACGCCACTTTCTTTACAAAGTTTTCTCAATTAAGACAATATTAAGTTTGGCCATTGTCTCAGAATTCCAAGATGATCTCTAGGATTCTTGCCATCTGCTATATACACTACAATTCTCTGCCTGAGCATGGATAGAACATCTACATCCATCCATCCTAGTAGACTATAGGAGATTCTTCTGCTAAGTTTGATTATACAAGTTTCCATGTTTCAAGAAGAGTACATGGCTAGGACATGAGGTAAACTTTAAGGACTGAAAACAACGTCTAACCTACAGCCATCAAGGAAAGAGTGGAACCTCAGTTATAACCGAAAGGAACTGAATTTTGTCAACATCCACCTGAACTTAGATGTGGACCCATCTCATTCTAAGATGACATGGTAGTCTCTGCCAATACTGCGAAAGTAACTGGAGAGACTCTGAGCAAAAAAGTCCTAGCTAACTTGTGACTGGACTCCTGAATCATGATACTGTCATGTAATAAATGCATATTCCATGCTGTGTTTATGGCAACCTGTTACACCACAATAGGTAATGAATGCACTGGTCTTCCCTCCTGTCAGTAATCCTATGAACATTGCTAATACAGTACTTAACTTCCACATTTCTTAGTTAGAAGTGAAACAGATTTTAGTGATATTGTATAATTTCTCCCTTTTCCTAATGAATACTAGCTTCAAAGTGTATATGCTGTCTTTTACTGGTCTCATCAGATCTCAGAGTTTTTCTTAACAATGCTTTCCTCTGCTCCACTGACTAGATACAACACTGTCTGCTTCTAACAAATTGCCACCATTTATCAGCAATTAATGGTAGACTAAAATAGAAGAGAAAGAAATCTCCAAGGATTAGAGAGAAAAACTTCACTTTCTGACCTTCCAATCTGTGCGTCAAAGGCAAGCTTTGGATTTGTGTTTTCCTGGAGTGTTATTAAATGGAGTACTTAATTTGAATAATACAAATTTGTATTTGCATAGTAATGTGATAGTTCATCTTCACAATACAATTGTGAGAAGCTATGAACAAGTTATTATCTTCATTTTGTCATTCATTTGACTTCTCCAAGGTTATTTAAAGGATAAGGGCAACACTGACCCTGAAGTCGAATTTTCTTTATATACCATCCCTATGCATGCTGCTCATCTGCCTTCCCTACTTCCTAAGAAAATGTCATCACCCATATTCTGTTTTATGTTTAATCTCAACCTTTATAGGATTCTTAAAACTCCTATTGAGTCTCTATCTTCCTTTAAAATGCTTGTTCTTTTTCCAAATATTTTATGGACATCTTCAAGAATATAACTGAGTTGAAAGAATTTCACCATATGCATCCACATACCCACCCACAAGATTCCACTCTTAACATTTTACTATACTTCATGTATTATGTATCTACCTATCCTTCTATCTGTCTATCCACCATTTAATCTTATTTTTGATCACTACAAATTAAATTTCAGATGTAAGTACAGTTCCATACATAACATGCATATCATCAAAATTTATCACTTAAAATATATTTTATTTTGATATAAGCTTTACATACAATTGAATCCACAGATCTTAAGTGCACATTGCCTCAGTTTTGACAAAGGCATGCATCTATTTAAGGTGCCCAAAACATACTGGCAACCTCTCTAGGTTTGTGTAAAGATTAAAGTTTTATTGAATAACTCCTCCATCCACATGCTCCAAGCTTAAGGTGCTTGCTAAAAACAAAACTTGCTTAAACTGTCAGTTTTCCTCGTTAAATCTTAACCTGAAGAATATACTTCCCCAGTCATGCTTACCCTTAGGCTATATACTTTTGAGAACTGCCTTTCCTGACATATCACATGCTTGTTTCCTTGTTCTTTTTACTCCATATCTACCCTGAGTCATGTAAAAAGTTTGTTTATGGCCAGAAGGCAAAGGGAATCTTGCTTCCACAATGACCCTCCTGCTAGTGGTGAATCAAGACTCTGTCCTTGTGGTTCCACTCTGGGCTAGGGAGAAGAAGGCTTTACTCCAAGGCATTTGACAAATGAACATAAAACTCTGCTTTACGGACAAAATTGTACCAAATTATTACACATTTGGTCGATGTGCCATGGCTAATTTACTAAATACATGATTGATAGAGTCTTATTTTGATACATATTTTTCTATACTCCTATGTTACCTTTCTGATTCATTTTTTTACACTCTTTCAAGCAAGAAATAATACAGAAAGACCACATCATCACTTTCAAAGTAATAAAGGTTCTTTGCAAATTGAACTTTATCCTGACACACATTCTTTATCAGGAATTAAAATAATCCTCAAATAGGTATTTGAAGCTGAAATTGCAAATAGTTAAAATGCATAAATATAGTGAATCCTAGCTTTTTTTTATTTTTTTAAGTACCTGGATTAATCAACATCCAGTTCAAGAAGATATTAGTCACTTTAACTAATGAGGGATTTATTACAATAAGCTTGGTGCTTACAAAAATTATGAAAAGTTTGAAGGGCTAGATCTTTGGCTAAGCTACAAAGAATATTTCTCACAATATACAGAACTGGCTCTAGCCCACCTTTGGTGATAAACTGAAGTCAAGATGTCACCCTTGTCCCTAATGCCGTCAAAGCAACTGCATCTTGACATGTAGGAATATGGACAAGGGACAGCCTAACTCCAATGCAAGGAGTGAAAGGCTCTAATAAAGAAGTTGTCACTGTAAATACTTCTGCCATTGATTCGATCATATCCAAATACCAAATAAACACACAAAATTCACACATGTTTTTCCAAACTCTCATAGAAAAAAACCAGGGTATGTAACAGTCAACTCCTGTGGCCGGCCATTAGTTAAAGAAGATTCCATTTAGATCTTCAAATGGAAGTGCAAACTATTAAAGGATTCTTAAAACACAGATATCTCCAACTAGGAAAAAAAGCCAGAATGGGTTGAATGTTCCAATCTATGTTAACTATGGATGCCATATATGACCTACTTAAGACCAACAGTTTATTGTATAGTTAAGATTGTACACAGAAATATTCTATTTTTAACTAAGAGAAAAGTATTCTTTACAAATCAGTTTTCTTATTCTGAACAGGTTATGTTGACATAATTTAAATGAATCTGAAATTAAATTGGAAAAGTGGATGCAAGGCAATTGATGTAGAATTAAAATGACTGTTCCTTTTGAAGTGAAAAAACATACAAATTAAAATATGCTCCCAATGAATTGGTGGAACAAGAACTTGACTAGTGCATAGAGGTGGAAACCAGTTTCCACTAATCAAAAAAAAAAAAAAAAAAAAAAAAAAGGAAAGAAAGAAATGGCATAAAATGACCATGCATTTCTCTAGGACTTTCTGTTACATTACTGGAAACCAGGTCATATGGGATGCTCTAAGTGTATCCTTCCTCTATTAAGTTAGGTGATACCATTTGGCAGAAAATAAGAACAAAGGGGTTGACCTAATTTTGAGTTCATTTTTATTGCACTCCCAAACCTCTGTGAAAAATGAAACTGAATTGCCTAAGTGGTTAAAGAGTAGAAACAGATGAGAACAGTTGATCTCCAGCTCTGGTAAGAGGGTGGTTTAGCTTATTTCTTCCTTAGAACAATGTGTCTTAGTTGATTGTCAGTGGCTGTTTGAACCAAAAAGACCTACTGAAGCAAATTCATCTTTCAACAAGCATACTCTTCTTCAAAATAAACTATTAGTCACAGATTATATGTTAATCACAGTGGCAAAATACTTTATGTTTACAAGAGAGGGTTCTTGTAATTTACTACTTTCTGTTTTATGTGCATTTTTATTTAATGCTAGCAGAGGCTAGAAAAGACAACAAAATTGGCAAATTAATTACGTGAAGATATATTGAAAAATACCTAAGAATATTTCACAGTACTAAAAACAGTGTTTTGAAAGTGAATAAATGTTACATTTCTCATAAAGATGGTTTCCTATTAATTATGACTGGAAATGTACACAATACCCATAGGGCCCCTAAGATCATTACCACAATCCCTTTATTAAAACAGAAAAATAGGACCTCCATTTACCTCAAAAGAAGTTTGAACAATATGAGCAGGGCATTATTTTGATGAAACTTACCATGATGAGAATTATGGCACACTACTTACTGTCCTAAAGGCAACCCACTCCAGTATTCTTGCCCGGAGAATGCCATGGGCAGAGGATCCTAGCGAGCTACTGTGCAAGGGGTCACAAACAGTCGGACACGACTGAACTTCTTCACTTTCACTTTCACTGTCCTAACAGTCACTATCATACCACCTACATTTTCACCTTTGTCCACATAACAAATAACTTCAAAAAAGACATGCAGCAAATGACTGTGTGGATCACAAATAACCTGTGGAAAATTCTGAAAGAGATGGGAATACCAGACCACCTGACCTGCCTCTTGAGAAACCTATATGCAGGTCAGGAAGCAACAGTTAGAACTGGACATGGAACAACAGACTGGCTCCAAATAGGAAAAGGAGTACGTCAAGGCTGTATATTGTCAACCTGCTTATTTAACTTCTATGCAGAGTACCTCATGAGACATGCTGGGTTGGAAAAAGCACAAGCTGGAATCAAGATTGCCGGGAAAAACATCAATAACCTCAGATATGCAGATGACACCACCCTTATGGCAGAAAGTGAAGAGGAACTCAAAAGCCTCTTGATGAAAGTCAAAGAGGAGAGTGAAAAAATTGGCTTAAAGCTCAACATTCAGAAAACGAAGATCATGGCATCCGGTCCCATCACTTCATGGGAAATAGATGGGGAAACAGTGGAAACAGTGTCAGACTTTATTTTTTGGGGCTCCAAAATCACTGCAGATGGTGACTGCAGCCATGAAATTAAAAGACGCTTACTCCTTGGAAGGAAAGTTATGACTAACCTAGATAGCATATTAAAAAGCAAAAATATTACTTTGCCAACAAAGGTCCATCTAGTCAAGGCTATGGTTTTTCCTGTGGTCATGTATGGATGTGAGAGTTGGACTGTGAAGAAAGCTTAGTGCTGAAGAATTGATGCTTTTGAACTGTGGTGTTAGAGAAGACTCTTGAGAGTCCCTTGGACTGCAAGGAGATCCAACCAGACCATTCTAAAGGAGATCAGTCCTGGGTGTTCTTTGGAAGGAATGATGCTAAAGCTGAAACTCCAATATTTTGGCCACCTCATGCGAAGAGTTGACTCATTAGAAAAGACTCTGATGCTGGGAGGGATTGGGGGCAGGAGGAGAAGGGGATGACAGAGGATGAGATGGCTGAATGGCATCACTGACTCGATGGACGTGAGTCTGAGTGAACTCCGGGAGTTGGTGATGGACAAGGAGGCCTGGCGTGCTGCAATTCATGGGGTCGCAAAGAGTCAGATGCGACTGAGCGACTGAACTGAACTGATGGTAGGCAGCATCACTATTTAATTATTTAGAAAGCTCAAATGAAGATTTTTAAAGGCAGCATCAGCAGGGTAGTTATTCCATGTCCTTATATACCATCTGGAGAAGGAAATGCCAACGCACTCCAGTATTCTTGCCTAGAGAATCCTGTGGACAGAGGAGCCTAGTGGGCTGCTGTCTATGGGGTCACACAGAGTCGGACACAACTGAAGTAAGTTACCCTGCATGCATGCATTGGAGAAGGAAATGGCAACCCACTCTAGTATTCTTGCCTGGAGAATCCCAGGGATGGAGGAGACTTTTGGGCTGCCATCTATGGGGTCGCACAGAGTTGGACACAATTGAAGCGACTTAGCAGCAGCAGCAGTAGCAGCAGCAGCAGCATATACCATCAGAAAGTAGAGAAGAACCAAAAGCCTACAGGTAAAAGGTACTAGTAAACTAGAAAACAAGGTATCCTCATAAACTCTTCAACATGAGTAAATGGTGACAAGTAATACCCACATGACAGCAATATCTGTTCAGGAGAAAACAGACCTGAGACAACTGGGCTTCAGTAAAAGAGGAAATTAATTTCTCTGTTTTAAAGCACGTGTATATGAAAGTGAAAGTTGCATAGTTGTATCTGACTAATAGATACCCCATGGACTGTAGCCTGCCAGGCTCCTATGTCCATGGAATTCTCCAGGCAAGAATACTGGAGTGGGTTGCCATTTCCTTGTTCAAGGAATCTTCCAAACCCAGGGATCAAACCTATGTCTCTTGCATTGCAGGCAGATTCTTCACCATCTGAGCTACAATGACCAAGTATAAATTATGTCTAAATTGAAGAATTCTTAATTATGCTTAAACATGTTCAACTTGGAAAATGACAGGGAGCATAATAAATAAATGACAAAAATTCTAGCATATGTTCTGCCTTCTCTGTATGAATTATACCTCATGGAACCACATAGCTGAAGTGTATGTGAAAGTCACTCAGTTATGTCCAACTCTTTGCAACCCCTTGGGGGTATAGCCCATCAGGCTCCTCTGTCCATGGGATTCTCCAGGCAAGAATACTGGAGTAGATTGTCATGCCCTTCTCCTGGGGATCTTCCAAACCCAGGGAAAGAACCCAGGCATCCTGCAGACTCTTATATCATGTGCGCCACCAGGGAGGCATATACATAGTTGATGTGAGATACTTCAATTTTTACAAGTTGTCCAGCTAATGAAGGAATAAGGTATGCTGCTGCTGCTGCTGCTAAGTCGCTTCAGTCATGTCCGACTCTGTGCGGCCCCATATGCGGCAGTCCACCAGGCTCCCCCGTCCCTGGGATTCTCCAGGCAAGAACACTGGAGTGGGTTGCCATTTCCTTCTCCAATGCATGAAACTGAAAAGCAAAAGTAAAGTTCACTCAGTCATGTCCGACTCCTAGCAACCCCATGGACTGCAGCCTACCAGGCTCCTCCGTCCATGGGATTTTCCAGGCAAGAGTACTGGAGTGGGGTGCCATTGCCTTCTCCGAAGGTATGATAGAATTATACTATTACCATTTTGCAACCACAAATGAAAAAATGAATCTATACAAAATTACTAATATTTAAGAGCAATGCAGACAGATAGATGTCGGGGAGTGTATGATTTCCTCGGTTCTGTCTCATCACAACAAAAATTTGAAGCAATGGATCTTAAAGCCCTCTGACAGAACGTGTCTCAGCTCTCAAACCGACCATGTCACAGCCCTCGGACAGACTGTGTCACAGCTCTTAGCTCTCAGACAGATAAGTGTTACAGCTCTGTGTTACAGCTCAGTTTTATTTAGAAAATAAAAGGAAAATACATCCTCGAGTCTGGAGGGCATGCCAATCCAAAAGACTTGAAGAGAAGAGACAGAGCCCCGGTCCTTTGGCTCCTCTTTTTATAGTTTTTCTCCTGCCCCTGGGCCTGCCCTGTGTAAACTGGGCCAGCCAGGAGTGCTGTTTGTCCTACCTGAGGTCCTCACTCCAGTCCTTGGAGCTTTCTTTGTTCTCTTTTCACGGGCTTTTCCCTTCCTTGTCTTTTAGCCACCACCATTCTGAACTCATTTTTCCTATTCTACCTAACATAAACAACAGAATATTATTATTTGCCCCCTGTAATATACATCACCTATTAAGTATCCGTGACCCAAAATCTCCCCCACAATAATCACACTTTAATTTGCTCAAGATTCTAAACTATTTACAAAATATAAAAGTAACTGAGGGAATGCTATATCACACTATATGAAGTGAAGTGAAGTTGCTCAGTCATGTCTGACTCTTTGCGACCCCATGGACTCTAGCCTACCAGGCTCCTTCGTCCATGGGATTTTCCAGGCAGGAGTACTGGGGCAGGTTGCCATTTCATTCTCCAATCACACTATATAGATGCTATCAAAAATATCAAGATGATGAGAAGTTCTATAGGATAAGTGACACAGAAAACTTGGTGAAAATCCTCAGTCTACAGATCTAAGAACTGCAGGTATCCAGAGTAGGATAAATACAAAGGAAATCTAAATACACTCACCATGAACACATTGTCAAACTCAATGGCAAAATTTCAAAGCTAACTGAAGCAGTTAAAACCCTGTTGCACACAAAGGAAAACAATTACAGGAATGATGGCTGACTTCTCATAACCTTGGATGCCTGAAGGCAAACAAAGAATTCTTTTCAAAAGTTCATGAAGAGGGTAAAAATGTTAACTCAAAATGCTATATCCAGTGAAACAATCTTACAAAAATAAGGGTGCAATAAAGATCTTTTAAGATAAGATAAGATAAGTGAATGCATTACTAATGGATCTGTGCTCCCTAGAAATGTTAAATAAAGTTCTTCAAATTTAAGGGGAAATTTACCAGATGAAAATTCACATCTAAGAGAAAAGGGAAGAATGTCAGGAATGATAAAGATACGGGCAAATATAGACTATTTTTTTTCTGAAAGTGAAAGTTGCTCAGTCGTGTCCAACTCTTTGCTACTCCATGGACTATACAGTTCATGGAATTCCCCAGGCCAGACGACCGGAGTGGGTAGCCTTTCCCTTCTCCAAGGGATCTTCCCAGCCCAGGGATCAAACCCAGGTCTCCTGCATTGCAGGCGGATTCTTTACCAGCTGAGTCACCAGGAAAGCCCTGGAATACTGGAGTGGGTAGCCTATCCCTTCTCGAGTATCTTCCCGACCCAGGAATGAGACAGGAATCTCCTGCATTGCAAGCAGATTCTTTACCAACTGAGCTATCAGGGAACTGATGTCAATAGTCTGGTTTATTACCTCAATTATATTTTATTTTTTATTATTTAGGAGACAATGTGAGGTATTTTTTTTCTCTTTCCTTCAATTCATTAAAAGCAACTGAACTGTTTAAAGAAAAAGTTGCAGCATAGGGTACATTGTATGTTTAGAAATGAAATAAATGACAATAAGATTAACACTTCTTAAATCAGTAACTGATAAAAACAAGTACACAAAAAATCAGAAGCATTTATGCTTTTAGACAACACTGTCAACATTTATGTCATTCATAGACATTATGTATGGTTTAATATATATGAATCTCAATATAAGACAAAATTAATTTGCAGTGGAAAAATCGGAACTATGGTATGATGGTGCTTAGTTTGAAAAAGGCACAAAGGAAGTTCCTGGGATAACGGGAATGGATTTTGACTGGCGTACTGTTTACACAGATATATACATCAGTCATAACTCACAGAACTGTCACTTAGTATCTATGTATTTCATTGTGTGTAAATTTTACTTGATTTGAAAAAACGAATGGTTGGCAACATTTTTATTTTTTTAACCATTTATCATTTATTTATTATTATTATTATTTTACTTTACAATATTTTATTGGTTTTGCCATTGTATTCAGATTTAAATATATGATAAAATCACTTAAAGACACCATGGGACATGTGAACACTGGCTGAAACCTATGTAGTTACTGTTACTTTCTGAGGGATCTTACAAAGTATAAAAAGCTGATAGAGACCATGTCAAAGATGACAGAGAAAAAAATTCTAAGAGATGCCCAAGTCCCTAATATCACTGGGGGCTCTAGTACTAGCCTGGGATGATTTCTGAACTCTGAGATATATGGGGGGAAATGGCCAACTGTTTAGGCCAGTTTATCAGGCTCTTGGTTGTGAATATAATAAATAATTCATCTGACCGACTAGATTTTAAAAGCCCTTGTTACAAATTCAATTTATAGTCTCTATAAATTCAAATAATAATCACTCTGGCCAATCTACTGGCTTGTTTTTTAGGAGGCAAGATTGATAACCTTCTTAATAAACAGTGGGGAGATTAAGATAGAAAGGTTTTCACTGCCTGCTTCACCTTCAGCATCAGTCAGACCAGGTCAGAGGAACAAAAGACAAAATAATTTTACCGACTATTTATTCCTTTATAGGTCTTCCTGGAAGCCTTACTCTGTGAAGTCTAATTACTTGTCATTGGTCCAAACAGAATCACTTGATACCGTGAGAGTAAGGACTGCATTGTAGACAGTGTCACAGTCAGGAATGAGAAAAGCAGGTGGACATCAGTGAGGCAAATCTTGCTCAGTCTCTCCATGAGGTTTTATATATATACACACATAGCTATGTGTCTACAAGGAGTCAGTATGACAAATTAAGACAAGTCTCTTATGAAAACAGGTGTATAGTCACTTATCCTAATCTACCTGGTCTCCCACAGATAATTTCAAATTACCCTATTTTACATAATGCTCTTAATAATGAATATCAGGGCAAAAATTTTAGGCAAGGAAACCGGACACATTGGAATATCAAATTTATTCAAAACAGAATTCAAAGTGAAGGCTGTGGAAGAATAATTTGGTTTATAAATGAAAGATTTTCGTTTTGTTTTGTTTAAAGGAATATATTATCATTTGTTCCTATTTATCAAAAGAGCAGATAATTAAGTGGTCAAGTGTCATAGAAACAAATCTGAAAAATCCGTGGATGCCAATATGGTCCAGACTTTCAAATATTTTAGAAATTCCTCTCTATATATAATAGACAGGAGTAATTTAACACTGAAAGAAAATGCATCCTTTATCTCCCAAATACCTATCTACATTGTATTTTAACAGGTCAAGCAGTTTTTCTGAACTTTATTATGTATACTATATATTCTTACTCTGGAAAAGGGGTAAGATACTAATATTATTGGTAATTTAACAAATTAGCATCAATAATCTTCGCAGCAATGAAATTAAAAGACGCTTACTCCTTGAAAGTAAAGCTATGACCAACCTAGATGGTGTATTAAGAAGCAGAGACATTACTTTGTCAACAAAGGTCCATCTAGTCAAGGCTACGGTTTTTCCAGTGGTCATGTATGGATGTGAGAGTTGGACTATAAAGAACGCTGAGTGCTGAAGAATTAATGCTTTTGAACTGTGAATTTGGAGAAGACTCTTGAGAGTCCCTTGGACTACAAGGAGATCCAACCAGTCCATCCTAAAGGAGATCAATCCTAGGTGTTCATTGGAAGGACTGATATTGAAGCTGAAACTCCAATACTTTGGCCACCTAATACAAAGAGCTGACTCACTGGAAAAGACCCTGATGCTGGGAAAGATTGAGGGTAGGAGGAGAAGGGGACGACAGAGGATGATGGACATGGGCTTGGGTGGACTCCGGGAGTTGGTGATGGACAGAGAGGCCTGGCGTGCTGCGGTTCATGGGGTCACAAAGAGTCAGACGCAACGGAGCAAGTGAATTTAACTGAACTGAAGCTTCACATAACAGGTGTTACAAAGCCCTGAAGAGACCAAACCAAAACAGGTAGTCTTCAGAGGCTGAAAGTCTGAAGCTGCAAAGAGTTTGCAGATTAAGCAATGTGAGGCACGCCCAAAAGGGCCTGCAAGGATGACAAAGCCAATTTCATCAACAAAATCATACCTAAGGCTCTCAACAGGTAATTATTTAAGCAAAATATTAACTACTCCTCTAGATGTTCATGTGGTGACGGTGAATAATATGCCTTATTTTGAAGTCTTTTTCAATATTTCTAGTGGAGGTGTTCTGAAGCTTTGTGGGATTTCTTGGTCTCTTCTAGTATACCAAAATCTCTTCAGCTTCCTGGTTTTTAGGAAATGTTGACTGTCAATGGACAAACTAGAAAACAGCAGCTTTAGCTGCATGATGGTTAAAGTGTTGGCGCATCACAGAAAGCAACAAAAGATGAAAGAGACCTGCGATAAATAAAGCATTTCCCTTCTCCCTCTACTCCCACTTCCCCTCTCCTGCCTCTCAACATATATATTTACATAGATTATTTTTTAATGTATTGAAGGATAACCTACTGATGATTAAACTGCATAATGTGAACTATGATTTATATTAGAGCCACTGCTTTTCAACTAGACTTACACCTATGTAACTCTCACATAAATCAAGAACTACAAGGATGCTCTTGTGCTTCCTTCCATTCTACAGCCTCTTCCTTAAAAGTAACCACTCTTTTAATAACTTGCAATGTTAACTAGGATTGCTTGCTTTTGCAAATCATATGAACACAGAATCACACATTATGTCCTCTTTCATATCTAAGTTCTTTCATCTAACATTATATTCATAAAGTTCTTTCATGTCATTTGTGGGCATTTTATTCTTTTCTATTGATTTTGTAGACAGGTTCCTTTTGCCATTACTGCTATTACTCATGTCATGACACCTTCAGTGGCATATATCCAGGCACCCTATAAGTTATAAAATCAGGCTTAGAACTATCGGAAGCATTTTCTTCCCAGAAATCATTGACTCAGCTTCCATTATTCAGGCAAATCTCGAGTTACTGTACAGCTTTATTGCTTTTCTGCCTAATCTACTTAAAATTAAAGTTAAATTTAATATTTTAATTAAATATTAAAATAATATCTTAAAATTCATTTGAATTAAAGTTAAAATTAATTTGAGTATTCCTGGATGTGAACAATTTGTACATTCTCTTTCAACAGTAAGTATAAATGAGGACAAATGGGTTAATTTACTTCTAATAGCAAAGTGTTTTCAGAAATCCACATTACTTAAGCATTTATTTAATTATTTTAAAAATACACATTGATCTCTAATACGAGTCAGAAACTACGTTCAGTTCAGGCAATGAATGATAAAGAAAAAATGTCAACTATAATAAGAAATCTGTTTCAGGAACATTTTCCCCCTAAGGTCCACAAGTGTAAAATCTGATGACACGCTGCATAAAGTGTTAGGACAGAAGCGTATATTTTTTGCTAAGGTACTGATGATAAAGGATTAAGTGTGCTGGAGCTGGAAAGGAGAGATAGAAGTGAATGGAACCACTAAACAATGTTCAATGGAAGGGACAAAAGCTACCTTGTGTAGTAGAACACTAAATGCTTGCTGAGTTTATGGCTTAATAAACTTGCATTCTCAATAAGGAAATTAAAAAGCAAAATGTATGCCATACATCTCTATATAAACACAGACAAGAATCGTCTTTAAAATACACGTGAATTAGAAGATAGTGAGGATTAGTCACAATAACATTTTTTCCAGCAATAATAATATTTGGAGTTCATTCATACTAGTTTTGGCTTGCACTTAATTTGGCTGCTTTTTAATGATCTTTGTACCTGTTTGTATTGGTACAAAGGACCAGGATATGTTATTATGTTATGACATGTTATCGTAAATAATACTGTAAAACATTTTGAATATTGGATTTAAATAGTATCATACAAAGGCACTCACATAGAAGTATAATTTCCTGCATTTCCCGTTTATAGATATTTATTCCTAGGTGTGAACCAGATCCTTGTTTTGTCATATCAGACTTCAGAGCAATGTTAGTTTAAAAACGAATTAGGTGCAAGGGTCTACTGAAATTTGTTGGTCAACTTGAGGATTTTTCTGATCTGCATTCTTACAGTACATTGTGTCAGTGTATTTCCTTTTGTAAAAAAGGGTGTATTCTATATTAATGGAGATGTTAAATATATATTTTCAGATAGAAGAAAGATAGCACCCTTCTTAGTTATATGTCATATTCACTTATAGAGAGCTCACGGATCTCTGTTAAAAATGTTTAACGGATCAGTTTCAGCACTGGTAATTGGTTTCTTCATATTTTCTATTTCTTCCTGGTAAGTCTTGGGAGATTGTTAATTAACACAATCAATGCCATTGTCAATATCAATGATTCTATGAAAACAACAATAAGAACAAGCTGCAATTAAGTTTTCTGATAACAGGCAGCCTAGTCTGAAATTATTTAGGATTAAGATTACTTAAATTCGTACTCAAAATCTCTAATAAAAAAGTAGATTTTTATGAGCTTATTGATTTTGAAATTTAAAAAGTGTGTATTTTAGTTTCCCTGTTATGACAAGGGAAGAAAGGGAACTTGGCTATATCAGAAAGAATGTTAAAAACCATCGCTGGAGAACTTTTCTTTTTGAAGGCTTTTATAAAATATTTACCCACAAATAAATACAATGAAGGGATCACAGAGTTACAACACTTAGATCCTTCAGCTGTCAGTCTCCATCAGAGGTGCCCTCAGCCTCTCAAGAGAAAGTTACACATCAAAGCAAAGGTGATGAAGTTCTCATCAAACAGTTAAAAATTCCTGCAACTCTCCTTGACTTTCTTTCTCAAGATGGTTTAGAAGTGATTGAAGTAGGTAACATTCTGTCAAAATAGCATTATGTGAAAGGAATTTCTTAAGAAAATCTAGCTGTTTCACATAATTTTCCCACATAGTTTCCATCAGCTTTTGTACATAACACTATTTACTCAAGTAGGGTTTACTGGATTTATGAACATGCTTAATCAGTGAGGTTTCCTGTGAGTTATAATTAACAAACTATAGCAGTTCTTATTTAGAACAAACTTTCTGAAACAAGGCCCATGTTGAATTCTAGATTCTTTAACATTTGTAATTTTCAATAAATGTCAGGTCATTATTGTGCATTACTTGCCTTGAAGAGTTTAGTATTAAGGAAAGAAACAAATGTTTTACCATAAAGTCTAATTTTTTTATATTTTTAAAAGGCTGAATAATAATGTATATTTCATGATTGACTGGCAATCTTATTCATTCAGGAAAAATACCTTACAACTGTCTATCATACACATCTCCTCCATTGGTTCAGGTAAGTTTGTAGTTTTTCTCTTTTGTGGAGAGAGATTTCAAAATCTTTTGATTATGACATAGATATATTTGAATGGGAAATAAGATATTACTCTTCCATTGAAAAACACTTTTTCTCCCCAAATATAGCTAAACAACAATTTCAAAGATAGGAATATTGTTCTTGAGTTTGGAATTAAAGAACTGCAGAGGCAGAATTACCTAACCTTCACCTTTGTAATTCTTATGGTACTTTTTATACAGGTGAAATTAGAGAAGCAAAACAGTTAGTACTTTTTCTACAGGTGAATTAGAGAAGCAAAACAGCCTACCGATAGTCATATTCTTTTAGTGCCTTTGTCCAAACACGTTAGTTTTTTATTAGAATACCCAGTGCTCTAGGATCTCCTCCTTTTAAAAAAATTAATGAATAAAACTTCTATTAATATAGTGGCTTTAGAAAGAGAAACTCTCATAAAGTTGGATTTTAGAATAGAATACAGAATTATAGTCAGAATTATATGGTGCTGAATAACATGTACCAGTATACTTCCCATTAAACCACAAGTTATCCCAGTGAGAAATGCTTCTTTGAGAAAGAGGTTCTCATGGTAGCAAACACATGTCTTTACTTCATAGGACTGTGAAATCTGAAGATGCTAATTTTAATCAGAAATATATAAATGAAGACAAAATTTAATTTTTGATATCAATAGGAGTTTAGAGAGTAAAAATAATTACACAACACCTTTACCAATTTTAACAAGATGATGTGTCAGATAATAATGGGTTCCATTCTCTTAGCCAGACTTCAAAGGAACTGGTAAAGTTCCTACTAGGAAACTAAAGAAAAAAGTATGCTTCCATACGCTCAGGAGATTTACTTGGCTGCTGCCAAAACTCTTTTCTAGGCTGTGCTGGCAGCTAATAGAAGCAGCTATTTCTGTATGTTGAAATTCAATGATTTACCTGGACTCCATGTCGTTAATCAACAGTGTTAAAGGCTTGCAAGCATCTTGTATATATTTAATAGGAAGCAAAAGAAGCAGAGGGCTAAGTCAAGGGTGGTCCTCCAAAAAATTATGATTTTTTAAAAGCACCACCATGAGAGTTACCTTTCAGAAATACTTATATTCATTATGATTTCCTGTTCTCTTCCTTTCTCTTGAAAGTGCCTGGCTTAAATGCAAGGAGATAACCTCACTTAAGGGGTCGCAAAGAGTTGGACATGACTGAGTGACTGAACTGAACTGAAGCTATCTTACAAAAAGGGTATTTCCTGTGATTCAGTAGGCCTTTTCCATCTCTTTCTCCCTTGATTGCTAGGTCTCTCTTGTCTGTTCAGTCTTCTCTATTTTTCATCTTTTTCTCAATTCCAGGTTTTCAACAATAATTTTAGCCGTAATTCATTCATAAAAACTTTTATAGATTTTTTTTCCATTTTCATGTCTCCAGCCATGGCTTTATTTGTAAATTAACTTTAAAGGTATTGAGTGTCAATGATATTCAGATCAGTTCAGTTCAGTTGCTCAGTCGTGTCTGACTCTTTGAGACCCCATGGACTGCAGTATGCCAGGCCTCCCTGTCTATCACCAACTCCCGGAGTTTACTCAAACTCATGCCCATTGAGTCAGTGATGCCATCCAACCATCTCATACTTTGTCGTCCCCTTTTCCTTCTACCTTCAATCTTTCCCAGCATCAGGGTCTTTTCCAATGACTCAGTTCTAATACTAATCCAGTTTAGTACATTAGATACAAACTCCACAAATGCCTCACTTCACTTTTCATTGAAGTCCTTACCAGAAATCCACGTCTGTTTATATCAACCAAATTCTAATGCTTTAAAAACACCAAGTGTAAAACATTTGGGCCTATCACAAGCAACTCCCTTTAAGCTTTATTTAGCTCTCCATATGCTCATATTCTTTCCCTAAGGTACTGAGTTTCTGTTGAAAATAACAGTTTTCTCTGCAACTCTCTTGAGCTGAGACTCTTTTTTTTTCTTCCCCCAACTTCCCCTATTCAGGTTTTCCTGGATTCACACTGTTCCCCATTACCCCTTCGAAAATATTTTTCTATCCTCCTTCTTCAAAATTCAAGGTCATTTGACACTGCAGTCAAAATATTATAGTACCCAACATTTCTCTATGTAGTTGTCATTTACTCCCTGGGCACTCTTCATTATTGTTTTTTTTATATTTTTTTTCTTCTACCTTGCCCTCCTTCTGCGATTAATCTTGGTGATTTTTATCTTCATTCACATGAAAGATCTATCCCCAAACCAGAGTTCTGAGTTCCTTAACTTCTTGGATCCAATAGCATTTTTCCAAATGATCCTAGCTATCAACTCCCATGGTCACCCATGATTTTGTTAGTGATACTGCATACAATCCAATACCTCAAGTATTTTCTGACTGTAGTATTACCACCTCAGCAACTCCACAAACTCTCTGAAACCACCAAACTTTTAATTCCACATCTTTTAAAAAATTTTAAATACATTTTTCATGATGCCTTAAGAAAGCACATAGACAGCAATTTAACAAACTTTTAAGCTCCTTCTAAATGATCCCCCCAGATGGATCAGTTTTGATTCATTTACCTATTCTGTTTTCCTTTTCTGCTATTATTAAAAATACTATTGTTTTATTTCGACTTTAGATATGATATATAATTATGATTACAGGAGCTGAGACTTTAACACTAATGGTTTCTCAAACACATAGGGCTAATCCTCCACAAATCAAATATAACATTTTCAGTAAATCATTATTCATTGTTAATATTTTATGATCATGTAAATATCACTGAGATTTCAGTAATGGCATGTATAATTTACATAACAATATATGTATACCCCTTTCTTTTACAACACTTTTTTCTTCAGAATTAAGACATTTCTTTTTAAATGAATACATGGTTATTGCCTCCCTTGCAATTAGATTTGGCCATAGGATTCCAGTCAAGCTGGTCAAAATCAGTTAAGAGCGGTCAACAACTTTCGGAGAAATACAGTTCAGTGGAAGTAGCTGTGAACCCCTGCACTCAAATTCCTTTATTCTTCCTAAATGCCTGGAATTTGAAAATGATTGCTGGAGCCTCAAAAGCTAATTTTGTTTTTACTATTGCTTTAACTTGATTTGGGCTCTTTTTCTTTGATAAACATGGCCATCATTTTAATCTGTCTTTGTCTTTATCTTTTTTTTTTTTTTTTTTTGCTGGGACAAGGATTTTTTTTTTTTTAATTTTATTTTATTTTTAAACTTTACATAACTGTATTAGATTTGCCAAATATCAAAATGAATCCGCCACAGGTATACATGTGTTCCCCATCCTGAACCCTCTTCCCTCCTCCCTCCCCATTCCATCCCTCTGGGTCGTCCCAGTGCACCAGCCCCAAGCATCCAGTATCGTGCATCGAACCTGGACTGGCAACTCATTTCATACATGATATTTTACATGTTTCAATGCCATTCTCCCAAATCTTCTCACCCTCTCCCTCTCCCACAGAGTCCATAAGACTGTTCTATACATCAGTGTCTCTTTATCTTTTGCTTTTTCCCCACTGTCAGGAGAACTCCTAACCAAGACTTCTGATGTTCTGAGTTTAGTTCTTTTCTCCTCCTATGTTTCCTATATTGTAAATTTGTTGTTACTGTTGTCCTATTTTCTAGAAAATCTCCTCCATTCTATTTCCAGCCCTCTTATTAAACTTAATGAAAAACTAAATTTAATGTGTGCCTCTTGAAATAGTGATTTCATAGAGTATTAACATTTAATGTTAAATTGCTATACTTAAAAATTGAAAGTACTTTTTTTCCCTCAGAAATCAGAATTGTATCTTAGAGAACTTCATGGGAAAACAGGAACATTTCAATCCTCAGATGTAATCTGCATATAGACCTTAAAGGACTGAATAGATGGTTGTATGTTACTTGACATGTGGGCTCACCAGGTAGCTCAGTAGTAAAGAAACCCACTTGCCAATTCAGGAGATGCAGATTCGAACCCTGGGTCAGGAAAATCCCCTAGAGTAGGAAATGGCAACCCACTTCAGTATTCTTGCCTAAAAATATCCCATGGACAGAGGAGCCTGGTGGGCTATAGTCCATGAGGTTGCAAAGAGTCAGACAATATTGAGCACACTCGCAAGCATGCCATCATAATAAATGAAGGTTAAAGAATATTATCTATCACATATCTTTTTACATATATATTTTATTTAACATATTAATACATTTTTCTTTAAAGTTATTTTGAATTTGAAAGCTACCATAGCTACCAAGATCTCATTAATATTTTGAATTTGATATTAGAATTTAAAAATAGGTTTGTTTTGACATATATGAATGTATTTGTTAAAAAGAAATTAATTAACATGTTATTAAGTTTCATAATTTTGCATTTTTAAGAAAATATTTTCTTTTAAATTCAAATCATATAATGAAATTATATATTTCCATTTATTTGACACATAATTTATCTAGGATCTCTCTCAGAAATGTAATGCTGTTAATTAAAGAGAAAGCATGTGGTAACGTCAGTTTTTCTGTCTTAAAAAATACTATCTCATATATCAGTTGTTGTTGTTCAATTGCTAAGTCATGTCTGACTCTTTGCTACCCCATGGGCAGCAGCATACCAGGCTTCCCTGTCCTTCACTATTTCCTGGAGTATTGTTCACTCAAACTTACGTTGACTGTGTCAGTGATGCCATTTTACCATCTCATTCTCTGTTGCCCCCTTCTCCTCCTGCCTTCAATCCTTCCCAGTGTTAGGGGTTTTTCCAATGAACTGGCTGTTAGCATCAGATGACTAAAGTACTGGAGCTTCAGCTTCAGCATCAGTCCTTCCAATGAATATTCAGGGTTGATCTCCTTTAGGATTGATTAGCTTGCTCTTCTTGTTGTCAGGGGACTCTCAAGAGTCTTCTCCAGCACCACAACTTGAAAACATCAGTTCTTCAGCACTTAACCTTCTTTATGGTCCAAATCTCACATCCATACATGACTACTGGAAAAACAATAGCTTTGACTATATGAACCCCTGTTGGCAAAGTGAAGTCTCTGCTTCTTAATACGCTATCTAGGTTTGTCACAGCTATCCTTCCAAGGAACAAGCTTTTAATTTCATGGCTACAGTCACCATCTGCAGTGATTTTGAAGCCCGTGAATATAAAGTCTGTCACTGCTTCCACTTTCTCCCCTTCTATTTGCCATGAAGTAATGGGTTAGTTTTTTGAATGCTGACTTCTAAACCAGCTTTTTCACTCTCTCCTTTTGCCCTTATCAAGAGGCTCTTTAGCGTCTCTTTGCTTTCTGCCATTAGAGTGGTATCATCTGCATATCTGAGGTTGTTATTTCTCTTGGCAATCTTGACTCCAGCTATTCATCCAGCCCAGGATTTCACATGATGTACTATGTATATAAGATAAATAAGCAGGGTAAACTTGATGAACTCCTTTTTCAATTTTCAGCCAGGCCATCATTTCATGTCCAGTTCTAACTGTTGCTTCTTGACCTTCATATAGGTTTCTCAGGAGCCAGGTAAGGTATTGTATTATGGTCTGGTATTATAATCTATTTTATCTTAGGTCATTAATTTAGAAGATATCTATCAGATACTTTAATAGAGGTAAAAACTGAGCTTAAAATCATGAAATATACTATCAAAGAGCATTTTGTATTAAATTGTATACATTAGCATTTTACTTGTGGCACTAGATGTAATTTTCAGTAGTGTAAGACTGATTATTAATTTTTAAAATTTTATGAAATAATAATGTTTTACCTTCTCATTCAGGAAAACACAAAATTCTGCTTATGCAGTGCAAGAAAATAACTGGACATTTATGTTATGGTATTTATAAACATATGACAGTAGCTTTAAGCTTAGGTAGGAAGGTAAAGTTTGTTATTTCTTTCATTAGCACACTTTCAGATACTATATGCCAATATTAAAGTCTTAAAATGAATCCACAGTACCCAAAACAAAAATACTGACCAGGAAATATTGAGTCATTAATAACCAAGAGGAACATCTTAACAAAGTTCTAGTCTTCTATAAAAATTCTCCATTGGGGTGTGTGCATGCTAAGTCACTTCAGTCTTTTCCAACTCTTTGTGACTCCATGGACTGTAGCCTACCAGACTCCTTTGCTCATGAGATTCTCCCAGCAAGAATACTGCAATGGGTTGCCCTGCCCTCCTCCAGGGAGGAGGATCTCTTCCCCACCCAGAGATCAAACTCACCTCCCAAGTCTCCTGCATTGCCAGGTAGGTTCTTTATCACTAGCACCACCTGGGGTAGTCAGGAAGTTAATAGTGTAGAAGTTAAAGGTCCCTGGTAGGGTAAGTTGTTGGGGTCCTTTAATGGACTGGAACCTGGTGGTCCGGTTAACGATAAGAAAGTGAAAGAAGGATAGAGGCTAATATTCCCTGGGTTACGCAGCCGGCCTTTGTGCTCCAGGGAATCAGCCAGACACAGAGAGAGAGAGAGAGAGAGAGAGAATGAAGGACATGGGGACCCAAGTCTGGTGGAACATGGGTGCTTTATTGAATTCTGTATGAGTATATATACCATATTACAAGGTAGCTTCTTCAGATAAAGATCAAAAGACCAGGCTTTACAAGTTACCAAGGAAACAAAGAGCAATAGAGGCCATAAGGCCAAAAGGCAATCCATATCAAAAGAGGGTCCTAGATAATCGCTTTCACCATATGGACATGGACATCACCAGATGGTCAACACCAAAATCAGAATGATTATATTCTTTGCAGCCAAAGATGGAGAAGCTCTATACAGTCAACAAAAACAAGACCAGGAGCAGACTATGGCTCAGATAATGAACTCCTTATTACCAAATTCAGACTGAAATTGAAAAAAGTAGGGAAAACCACTAGACCATTCAGGTATGACCTAAATCAAATCCCTTATGATTATACAGTGGAAGTGAGAAATAGATTTAAGGGCCTAGATCTGATAGATAGAGTGCCTGATGAACTATGGAATGAGGTTCATGACATTGTACAGGAGACAGGGATCAAGACCATCCCCATGGAAAAGAAATGCAAAAAAGCAAAATGGCTGTCTGGGGAGGCCTTACAAATAGCTGTGAAAAGAAGAGAAGCGAAAAGCAAAGGAGAAAAGGAAAGATATAAGCATCTGAATGCAGAGTTCCAAAGAATAGCAAGAAGAGATAAGGAAGCCTTCCTCAGCGATCAATGCAAAGAAATAGAGGGAAACAACAGAATGGGAAAGACTAGAGATCTCTTCAAGAAAATCAGAGATACCAAAGGAACATTTCATGCAAAGATGGGCTCGATAAAGGACAGAAATGGTATGGACCTAACAGAAGCAGAAGATATTAAGAAGAGGTGGCAAGAATACACAGAAGAACTGTACAAAAAAGAAATTCATGACCCAGATAATCACGATGGTGTGATCACTGACCTAGAGCCAGACATCCTAAATGTGAAGTCAGGTGGCCTTAGAAAGCATCACTACGAACAAAGCTAGTGGAGGTGATGGAATTCCAGTTGAGCTATTCCAAATCCTGAAAGATGATGCTGTGCAAGTGCTGCACTCAATATGCCAGCAAATTTGGAAAACTCAGCAGTGGCCACAGGACTGGAAAAGATCAGTTTTCATTCCAATCCCAAAGAAAGGCAATGCCAAAGAATGCTCCAACTACCACATAATTGCACTCATCTCACATGCTAGTAAAGTAATGCTCAAAATTCTCCAAGCCAGGCTTCAGCAATACGTGAACCGTGAACTTCCTGATGTTCAAGCTGGTTTTAGAAAAGGCAGAAGAACCAGAGATCAAATTGCCAACATCCGCTGGATCATCCAAAAAGCAAGAGAGTTCCAGAAAAACATCTATTTCTGCTTTATTGACTATGCCAAAGCCTTTGACTGTGTGGATCACAATAAACCGTGGAAAATTCTGAAAGAGATGGGAATACCAGACCACCTGATCTGCCTCTTGAGAAATCTGTATGCAGGTCAGGAAGCAACAGTTAGAACTGGACATGGAACAACAGACTGGTTCCAAATAGGGAAAGGAGTACATCAAGGCTGTATATTGTCCCCCTGCTTATTTAACTTATATGCAGAGTACATCATGAGAAACGCTAGGCTGGAAGAAGCACAAGCTGGAATCAAGATTGCTGGGAGAAATCTCAATAACCTCAGATATGCAGATGACACCACCCTTATGGCAGAAAGTGAAGAGGAATTAAAAAGCCTGTTGATGAAAGTGAAAGTGGAGAGTGAAAAAGTTGACTTAAAGCTCAACATTCAGAAAACGAAGATCATGGCATCTGGTCCCATCACTTCATGGGAAATAAATGTGGAAACAGTGGAAACAGTGTCAGACTTTATTTTTGGGGGCTCCAAAGTCACTGCAGATGGTGAGTGCACCCATGAAATTAAAAGACGCTTACTCCTTGCAAGGAAAGTTATGACTAACGTAGATAGCATATTCAAAAGCAAAGACATTACTTTGCCAACAAAGGTCCGTCTAGTCAAGGCTATGGTTTTTCCTGTGGTCATGTATGGATGTGAGACTTGGACTGTGAAGAAGGCTGAGCACAGAAGAATTGATGCTTTTGAACTGTGGTGTTGGAGAAGACTCTTGAGAGTCCCTTGGACTGCAAGGAGATCCAACGAGTCCATTCTGAAGGAGATCAGCCTTGGGATTTCTTTGGAAGGAATGATGCTAAAGCTAAAACTCCAGTACTTTGGCCACCTTATGCGAAGAGTTGACTCATTGGAAAAGACTCTGATGCTGGGAGGGATTGGGGGCAGGAGGAGAAGGGGATAACAGAGGATGAGATGGCTGGATGGCATCACTGACTTGATGGACGTGAGTCTAAGTGAACTCCGGGAGTCGGTGATGGACAGGGAGGCCTGGCGTGCTGTGATTCATGGGGTCACAAAGAGTCTGACATGACTGAGCAACTGAACTGAACTGAATTGAAGGTGATCTAGGCAAGAAATGCTGAAGGCTTGTAGTCAGATAGTAATAATTTTTAAAAAATGGATATATTATGGACCAGGAAAATATATCTAAGTGACAAAATTTAAAATGTTTGATGATTTCCTGGATGTAGCATATGAAGGAGAAAAACGTTTCACTGGTGGCATTGGCTGATATCTAGAAATGAATTGAATATTTACCAAGCTCTTTTCAGGAGAAATGTTTTCCTAATACAAGTATGTGTGTTTTTGCTAGACAACATTCTTTAGAAAGAGCCAACTGACGTGGATACTATTAGCCAAAGAAAGGCAAATAAGGATTTCAATCACCAAGGTTATCAAATATCTAATTACACAGGAAAGCTTTTTAATCTGACTTTTCAGTTCACTTTTTCTCCAAATGGCAATAATTACTATAAACACTATGTGAATATTTGAGAGGATAAAGCATTATAGCAAACAGAAAAACATTAATACAGTATCTAGCCATAAAAAGTGATATAATCTTTATTTTTAATATTGTTATTATTTCTCTTGTTAACCAAGCAGTGTTATTACTATAATTTTGAATATGCCTTTAAGAATTAACAAGCAATATTGATGATTTACGGAGAAGGCAATGGCACCCCACTCCAGTACTCTTGCCTGGAAAATCTCATGGACGGAGGAGCCTGGTAGGCTCCAGCCCATGGGGTCGCTAAGAGTCGGGCACGACTCAGCGACTTCACTTTCACTTTTCACTTCTATGCATTGGAGAAGGAAATGGCAACCCACTCCAGTATTCTTGCCTGGAGAATTCCAGGGACAGAGGAGCCTAGTGGGCTGCCGTCTATGGGGTCGCACAGAGTTGGACACGACTGAAGCAACTTAGCAGTAGCATTGATGATTTAAATATTTAGGCTTCTCTATAAGTAACATTGACCAATGTAAATTATATTAATATTTGCATTTTACATATTTCTTCAGATTTCTTTTTAGTTTGAAACAGTTCTTTGAGTTAAACTATCTTTAGATACTCTGCTCAATATGGATTTTAGAACTATAATTTGAAACTAAGTTGGAGTAAGATGACCTTCCAAGGAACAATTACCCTTAAAGTTAGGTTCTGTAACATAAATAATTGCTTTTTCAAAAGATATATGTATTTACTGCTCACTAACTGGAACTATAATAACCTCTAATTATAACCTTAATCTCTCCTAAAGAATCCTAGAAAATATGGAACCAAGATAGATTACTCCACTGAAGAATTAAAAGAATGTTCTCCTCATAAATATTAGTATTGTTCAATAATCTTATGCATAGTTCTGGAGTGAGAGTGCAGATCTTAGGAACTTTCTCTGTCTCTCTATAAGATAGTGAAGGCAAAAGCAAAACAACTGAAATTAACTGCTGAAGAACACTAATAATTAACAAAGCTACAAAACAAATTATCCTAGAGAAACTATTGAATCAGTGACACAGCAGGGTCTGTAAGTTTTAACTTAGGGCTATTCCTATCACTTCCTCCGTCTCCAGCTCAGTGGTATAGTAGCTAAAAGTAACAGCATTTCAGACAAAAGAGAGATTTGACCTCTTTTGGAGTTCCCTTAAAAGCACCACACTCGGAACACAGTCAACATTTGGTCTGAATTCGTAATTTCCTACAAAATCTCTATGTTCAGACTGTGTGGATTTTTTGAAAATGTAATTCAGTGAGCTGAGCTCAGCTAGGGGGTGGGCTGCATGAACAGACCATTAAACAATAATAATTGGGGACATCAATACTTCATGTTCAATAACAAAAGGAATAACTAGGGAAAGATCAACAAAGAAATAGAAGATATAAGCAGTATTATAAACCAACTAAATCTAACAGACATTTGTGGAACACTTTCCCTTATGACAGCAAAATATACATGCTTCTCAAGAACACAAAGTCATACAAACACAACAAATTATAGTTATCAAGTCTATATGGTACTGGTGTATAATACCAGAACATACAATAGAATGGTGGACTAGACATGAGGTTCCAGAAATTATAATATTTACAGTCAACTGATAGCCAACAGAGTGCCAAGACTATGCAGTAGAGGAAAGTATAGTCTTTTCACACATGGTGATAGGACAACTGAATATCCACACTCAAAGAATGCATTTGGATCTCTTCCTCAAATCATACACAAAAATTAACTCAAAAATAGATCACAGACCTAAGCCTAAAGGTTAAAATGAAGTTCATAGAAGAAAACATAAAAGCAAATCTTCATGACCTTGGGTTAAGCAAATGGTATTTTAAATACCACATACACTAAAAGCACAACTAGTACAGAAATAAAATAGATAATCTGGGGCCTCCCTGGTGACTCAGTGGTAAAGAATCCACCTGTCAATGTAGAAGACATGGGTTTGATCCCTGATCTGAGAAGATCCCACATGCCGTGCACCAACCAGGCCCTTGTGCCACAAGCACTGCCCGTGCTTTAGAGCCCAGGAGCCACAACTACTGAGCCCATATGCTGCAGCACTGAAGCCCGTGCACCCTAGAACCCATGCTCCACGACAAGAGAGGTCACTGCAATGAGAAGCCCGCGCAACACAAGTGCAGAGTAGCCACCACTGGCCACAACTAGAGAAAAAGCCCGTGTACAGCAACAAAGTCCCAGTTCAGTCAAATAAATAAAATCTTTTTAAAAATAGATAATTTGGATTTAATCAACATTAGAAACTTTGTGCACCAAACAAGAAAGTTTAAAGTCAAACTTAAAGTGAGAGGAAACATTTTAAAATCATGTATCTGAGAAGGTCCTTGTATCCAGACAATCTTACAACTCAACAATAATTAGTCAAATGTTGGTTGACAACCTCCGGCATTCAATGGATGAGATTCAAAATTGGCCCGCACACAGAGGGCAAGGAGAATCCAAAGAAGGAGGCAGGTCACTTCAGATTGGAAGATAGAAATTTTCATAAGCAAGGGAACTTGCATATGAGTCTTCTCTTCGGTGAGAGTAGGACAAGTAGCTCTCCACATCTCTGTACCAGAATCTTAAATAGATGTATAGAGATCACAATGAGGTTCAGTTACTATATGGTCCAGATGATCTCAATAACCCATTTCTTTCTCAAGGTTGAATCCCTGAAATAGCTTCTGGTATGGGACATTGGGCAGAAAGTACAGTCCCAGGACAAGAGACAAATAGGAAACATCCAAATGCCTGGAATAAGAAACCTCCAGTTACTGGGTCAACAGGCAGTCACACACACTAGATAACCTCTTTCAACATTAAGTAATAAGACAGGTGAAGAATATGAATAGATATTACTAAAAAAAATACACAATTAGCCAATAAACATATGAAAAGATGCTCAATATCATTAGTTACCAAGAAAAGGAAAATCAAAACTACAATAGGACACTACTTTTATGCACTGCTGCTAAGTCGCTTCAGTCATGTCTGACTCTGTGCAACCCCATAGACGGCAGCCCACCAGGCTTCCCCGTCCCTGGGATTCTCCAGGCAAGAACACTGGAGTGGGTTGCCATTTCCTTCTCCAATGCATGAAAGTGAAAAGTGAAAGTGAAGTCGCTCAGTCCTGCCTGACTCTTAGCGACCCCATGGACTGCAGCCCACCAGGCTCCTCCGTCCATGGGATTTTCCAGGCAAGAGTACTGGAATAGGGTGCCATTGCCTTCTCCAACTTTTATGCACTAGGAAGCCTAAAATAAAACAGACGATAATAAGTATTGACGAAGCTGTGAAGATTTTTGAACTCACATATTGCTGGTAGAATGTGGTATGGCACTTTCACTTTGGAGAATTGTTGGCAATTCCTCAAAAAGTTAAAGATAGAGTTATCATATAACCCAACAACCTCAGCCTTAAATATATAGCCACAAGAAATGAAAACTAAAGTGTACAAAAAAATCTTATAAATAAATTTATTGTGAAAATATAGAAACAGTGACTACCTGTTCATGGATAAACATATATCCATAAAATAGAATATTAGTTAGCATAGAAAAAGAATAAAGTGCTAATACATGTTATAATATGGATGAACCTTGAAAGTATTATGCTAATTAGGAAGCCAGTTATGCTAATTATGCTTACAAGAAGCCAGTCGCACATATTGAATGATTCCATTTATGTAAAATATCAGATTAAGCAAAATATAATATAGAAAGCATATTAGTGAGGCTGAGGTTGGGAGAGGGGCCTGGAATGGCAAAGATGCAGGATGGGAAGCTAGAATAAAGTATAGCTTCTAATGTTTAGGCAATTTGGGGTTAAGGTGATGAAAATATTCTAAAACTAGATTGTGATGATGTTGCAAACTTTGAAAATACTAAAAGTCATCAACTATACATTTTAAATTGGTGACTTTTATGATATATATATATATAAAATCTCAATAAATCTGTAAAATAAAGATATTTATTAGGCAAATAATTTATGCACACCTTTTTATGCCTTATTTAGCAAATATAAAATTAAAAGTGCTAGCTTCAAGGTTGATACACAGTCCCTGTTTGAGTTTCCTGAGCCACACAGCAAATTCCCATTGGCTACCTATTTTACATATGGTAATATAAGTTTCCATGTTACTCTTTCCATACATCTCACCTTCTCCTCCCTCTCTCCATGTCCATAAGTCTATTCTCTCCATTGTTGCCCTGTAAATAAATTCTTCAGTACCATTTTTCCAGATTCCTTACAGAAAACAGCAGAATTCTATAAAGCAATTATCCTTCAATAAATAATTAAATAAATAATTAAAAGTCTAAAAAAAAGTGCTAGCTTCTTCTCTGAAAAAAGCACAGTATTATTAATGAAGCAAATGACAGCTTTAGAGTTGCCACAACTTCAGGAGATTATATACAAGTTTTCGGAAAAATTTTGATTTCCTTCTTTCCTACCACGTCTATTTCTACCCATAACCTCTGTATTCATCACAATACCTCATGCATAGTAGGTGTTTCTTTTTTTTCCTGATGAATGAGTACATTAGTTGGTTTGAGTGGTAATTGATTTGCTTTACTTTATACCATTAACTCTAATGTATAACTTGAGATACAGAAAATTTCATACATTCATTTATTTTTCAATAAGCCTCTTCTTTTCTCATTTGACTTTTACTTCTGCTTAAATTATTATTATTTTATCAGACTATAAATTATTATTAAGATCATTACTGTTTCACTGTGTGCTCAGTTGCTGAGTTATGTTCAACTCTTTGCAACCCTATGGACTCCCACCAGGTTCCTCTGTCCATGGAATTATCCAGGCAGGGATACTGGAGTGGGTTGCCATTTTCTCCTCCAGGGGATCTTCTTGTTTCATTACCATTATCATTATGATAATGATTCTGCCTCATGGATCTATTCATTAGTAGTACTTTGGGAACAAAATTTTTCAAGTTAATATTTGCTTTTTAAATATGCATTAGTCCTTAGGAATCTTTGTCTTTGACTAAATATGAAAGAAACATTTCCAAAAAATCTTAAGAAACATTTTCCAAAGAGTACTTGCTTACTCTTTTACAATATCTGGAGCAATAGCTGATGCTTAGAGGATATTGGGGCTTCCTGGTGGCTCCGTCGGTAAAGAATCTGCCTGCAATGCAGGAGATGGCCAACAATAAAGGATCAGTGGGAAAGATCCCTGGAGTCAGAAATGGCAACTCACTCCGGTATACTCACCATAGGAAATCCCATGGACAGGGAAGCCTATATAGTCCATCACGTCACAAGAGTTGGACATCACTTAGCAACTATGCCACCATCATTACAGAGGATTATTATATGCTGCAAATTATGTGCTTCCTGAATTAAATAAGTCCTTAACCTCTATTTTTTGTTGCTGTCTATACAATTTCTATTCTTCCAGGTCCCTCTAAAGGATAAGAGCTCCAGATTATACTTGGCAGTATTCTTTCTCCTTCCAACCTGACAATTCCACAAGGCTTCTGATCTATAGTACCTTCTAACCATGTTATTCAAATAAATAAATGCAATTTTATGAGCAATCCTAAAGTTCTGTATATTTAAGGCAGTTCCGGCACTGAATCTTTTCAAGTGTATAAACTAAGGGAGAGTCAATGCCTTTCCAAGCTGCTGCTGCTAAGTCACTTCAGTCGTGTCCGACTCTGTGTGACCCCATAGAAGGCAGCCCACCAGGCTCCCCCGTCCCTGGGATTCTCCAGGCAAGAACACTGGAGTGGGTTGCCATTTCCTTCTCCAATGCAGGAAAGTGAAAAGTGAAAGTGAAGTCGCTCAGTCGTGTCCGACTCTTCGCAACCCCATGGACTGCAGCCTACCAGGCTCCTCCGTCCATGGGATTTTCCAGGCAGGAGTACTGGAGTGGGGTGCCATTGCCTTCTCCGCCTTTCCAAGCTACTTTCCCTAATTTCTGGGCAATGTATGTATGCTCTAAATCAAGTTTAAAGGAAATCTTGTGTGTGGGTGAGTGGAAGGCACTGCTTTATTCTTTCAAATCAGCAAAATTAAAAATACTAGTCTTAAGGCATTTAAAATATGCAAAACACTGTAAAAATTTTCAAGCATAAAATTATGGTGGTATTGAAGTGTTTTCCTATTAATAATTTAATATTTGTGAGAATTTATAAGTGCCTTTGAGAACTTTGGACGAGTAAAATGCAGAAATTAAAAATAATAATAGATAAAAGTCAGATTCAGATAAATTATAGATGCAGAACACTGATATCTTAAAAAAAAGCTAGTAAGATTCATAAAGAAAAAAGCTTGTAAATCCTACAGAAAGGTATTATTACTGATACATATTGCCTTGAAATCTTTTTAAGTACCACAATGATTTTTTAATGGAATAAATGCTAATTTTTCTTTAAATTTTTTAAGGTGATTTACAGTTCAAACTAAAAGATATAATCTTAGAATAGTTTGACTCAACAGTCTGACACACTAGGACATTGACTGATAGTTAGAAGACTTTTCACGTGTATGTAATTAAAGCCTTTAATTTTTTAAGTTTAAAGTTCTTTTTGTTTTACTTCAGAAATAAAATTGTTTGTTTTGAACACAATGATGATTCTAAGAAGCTTCTATTGACATCTTTATTTTTTCCTGTGTTTACATATATTTAATTTAAATACATATATATATATATATATATAATTTAAATTGATTTGTTCTGCTCAAGCAAAAATACTTGCATTTCTGGAAATGGGAAAAAATGAAAATTCCTTAGGAAGAAATAAGAGGAATTTATTCAGAATGTTTAACAGTCAAACTGTGGTTCTGTATTCTAGCTTATTGTTCAGTTCAGTCACTCAGTCGTGTCCGACACTTTGAGACCCCATGAATTGCAGCACTCCAGGCCTCCCTGTCCATCATCAACTCCCGGAGTTCACTCAGACTCATGTGCATCGAGTCGGTGATGCCATCCAGCCATCTATTTCATCCTCTGTCGTCCCCTTCTCCTCCTGCCTCCAATCCCTCCCAGCATCAGGGTCTTTTCCAATGAGTCAACTCTTCGCATCAAGTGACCAAAGTATTGGAGTTACAGCTTCAGCATCAGTCCTTCCAATGAACACCCAGGACTGGTCTCCTTTAGGATGGACTGGTTAGATCTCCTTGCAGACTCTCAAGAGTCTTCTTCAACGCCATAGTTCAAAAGCATCCATTCTTCTGCACTCAGCTTTCCTTATAGTCCAACTCTCACATCCATGCATGACAACTGGAGAAACCATAGCCTTGACTAGATGGACCTCTTTTGGCAAAGTAATATTTTTTGCTTTTGAATATGCTATCTAGGTTGGTCATAACTTTCCTTCCAAGGAGCAAGCGTCTTTTAATTTCATGGCTGCAGTCACCATCTGCAGTGATTTTGGAGCCCCAAAAAATAAAGTCTGACACTGTTTCCACTGTTTCCCCATCTATTTCCCATGAAGTGATAGGACCGGATGCCATGATCTTCGTTTTCTGAATGTTGAGCTTTAAGCCAACTTTTTCACTCTCCTCTTTGACTTTCATCAAGAGGCTTTTTAGTTCCTCTTCACTTTCTGCCATAAGGGTGGTGTCATCTGCATATCTGAGGTTATTGATATTTCTCCCGGCAATCTTGATTCCAGCTTGTGCTTCTTCCAGCCCAGCGTTTCTCATGATGTACTCTGCAAATAAGTTAAATAAGCAGGGTAACAATATAAAGCCTTGACGTACTCCTTTTCCTATTTGGAACCAGTCTGTTGTTCCATGTCCAGTTCTCACTGTTGCTTCCTGACCTGCATACAAATTTCTCAAGAGGCAGGTGGTCTGGTATTCCCATCTCTTGAAGAATTTTCCAGTTTTCCAGAAAGGAAAAGGCTTTGCCATAGTCAATAAAGCAGAAATTGATGTTTTTCTGGAACTCTCTTGCTTTTTCCATGATCCAGCAGATATTGGCAATTTGATCTCTGGTTCCTCTGCCTTTTCTAAAACCAGCTTGAACATCTGGAAGTTCACAGTTCACGTATTGCTGAAGCCTAGCTTGGAGAATTTTGAACATTACTTTACTAGCGTGTGAGACGAGTGCAATTGTGTGGCACTTTGAGCATTCTTTGGCATTGCCTTTCTTTGGGATTGGAATGAAAACTGACCTTTTCCAGTCCTGTGGCCACTGCTGAGTTTTCCATATTTGCTGACATAGTGCTATGTTTAGAAATTGACAAATTTAGCAGATATTAGAATGAGAAAGAAAAGTGAACTAATATTTTAAATATAAATGAGGAAACATGTGGACCATGGGTTATACACTTTGTAGAATACATTCATTAGTATACAGCTTTCATTTATTGGTATACAGAGATTCATGTCAGGACTCTAAAACAAATTGGATTAGCCCCTAAAATTATTTAATGAATTCATAATGTCAATATTAAAGATAGTTCCTCCCTAATATATGTCACTTAGCATGAAATGTTTATATATTACTTTCATAAATCTGAAATGTTAATTTTCTTTCCTATGTATCTATGACAAAAATAACTTGATTCTAAAGTCTCATTGAGATGGGCTATATGAATGTGTAAAACTTTCTATTTTTACAAAAGGACCTGCCATTCTGCCATCACCTATAAATTAAATGGTCACTGCCATCACTGATTACTAGGGTTCATTCAAGTTCTTACATTTTCTTGATATATTAAACCTTCCTGAAATGTGAGTCAATTTTCTTTTTCTTTTATATTTTTGCTTTCTTATCAGTAAAAATGAAGAACAGCTATCACAATCCTTTCTCTGAAAATGTATTTATAGCTCGAGAAGGGCCTTGGGAGATCATCGATCCTCTCCACTTACGGGTAAGGTGTTGGGTAACAGTGAAGGTCACCCGGCAAATTCACGGTGTAATTGGACTGAAGGAGAAATCTTTTGACAAGCCTGAGCTTTCCCTAGTTTTCAAAGCTTAAGTACATTAGTGAATCACTCCAGAGCTTTTTTCTTTCCAGTTTAAAGAATAAGAAATGATTTTATGATTTACTTTAAATCACAGAACCATTGGATAGACAAGCATATTGTAAAGTTAAAAAATAAAATTAAAAAAATAGAATTAACTATCTATTAAAAAAAATACATCAGTGTAGTCAAACTTCATAAACTATGAAAGAAAATGCTTAACCCCTTTGAAGTTGGTTACCTCCTCTAAGTTTAAAAAGGAAGAATCATATATCGTCTAAGAATCCCTTCCAGAATAGAGTTTATGTTGATATTGTAGCTCATATATTTAAGGTTTACTGAAATAAAGCCATTATAAAACAAATTAGCAGGAAATTATGGAATTGTCTGTGTATTCTCTGTATTGGTAGTGAAGGACACAATATTTGTAAACAGTTTCTCTGTTTTCACTAAATAAAATGAGATAGTTGAGGTAACTATTATCTCTTTAAGCATTATCTGCTTGTCACATAGGCAAAATTTCTAGAAATAAACAGACGAAAGCATAACAGATGTACTCCTAATAAATAGACATATTTATTTTTTATTTATACTAAATTGCTACATAGTATATGATTATGTAAACTGTTAGTTTTATATATTTTTGCTTAGTTAAAAGTTACATTTTAAATCTTATTATTTAACATTTTGTGGTTAGGAACTTATTTCAATCTATGCACAATGCAATATTTTAGACATTTTAATTCATAATTCATTCTTTTTCCATAATTACTGATAATTTATCACATTACACACAGTTGAGCTGATTTATCTGTAGATACTGTAACTGCAGCAGTTACACAGCTGAACTTTCCAGAAGTTAATAATATAAATCATAAAGAAAATATACCCCCTATCTAGGTTTTATTAAGGAAAAAAACAACAAAAATGATGCCAAGGTACACTGAATTGTTTTAATTAAAATGCTGATAGAAATCTACATAAAAAATCAGATGTATGATGGATAAATGATAACACTTGGATAAAAATGAAAAATAGTTCTAACTTTATTGTTTTTCAGATTCCCATAGCATCTGTCTCAATCTCTCTTTTCTCTGCCTTCCACACACATACACATAATTGTAAATATATAAATTATATATATATATATGTTTTATACACACAAACACACAATTCATTCTATTCTTAAATGTCCTGCTTGTAAGGTTTTTTCTGTGTCTTGAGACTCATATCCTAGAAGAAACCAATATGAACTGTGAAAATCCTCATTTCCACTGAGAATTTTATTTTTAGATTTTCACTCTCCATCCATCTGCCTTTGAGCAATTTTCCGTGCTTCAAGCATGAGCAAGCAGTATTAATCCAATTTCTAGTTTCTGTGAAGCACATTATGTTAGATCATATGCACTTCAGTGCTTCTTCTTAGAAACTTTGTGTTTACTTAACTGTTTCATTATCAACTTTTTCGACAATAGTAGCAAAGAAATACAAGAAGCTAGGTAAAAATGTGACTAATTTTATTTTCCATCAAAATAAAGGACACTGTCTCAAGGAAGATGTAGTCTCATGATAAGATGATATACTCTGTGACAGAACAAAATTATACTTTGATAACTGAGTAAATATCAATACTACAAAAACTAGCTTATTTTTCTAATGCTCTTATACTTCAATTATGTTTGAGGGAGCATATGAAAATGTCTTCAGTATTAACAGGCCAACAGAATTTTATATGAACTCATTATAATTTATAAAATTTTATTTCCTTCACTTAAAATTTTTTGAGATATTAGAATATACAGTATGTTTAACTCTATGTGTACAATTTGGTCTTTAACATTTTCCAAATAAGTCACAGCTCTCACAAAACAGATTTAGTATGACTGCATGATACAAATGTTTTAATATTAACATTTAAACATTACACTGTATTGATGAAAAATCTGAAATGAATGAGCTTTTCATTATTCCCAAATTTCCCAGTAATTCCAGAGATATCAACATGGTTTATTGCTTTATTTAAAGGGAGTGCAATCTGAGCATATGGTGTCAATCTATCAATATATTTAGTAGCGCTACAAATAAACACTTGGCCCTGAGAATTTCATGCTAGGAATTATAGAACATATGTTCTTCAACTTAAAACAATCTGTACAAAATTTCACTCAATTTCACACATATTTAGGTAACGACTAAATAATAGGCTCTGCAGTGTTAGCTGTGTGAAGTCAAATCTCTCAAAAAAAAAATTGCCTGCCAATGAAAGGAAATATAATGAAAATAAAGTAATACAAAAGAGGAAAACAAAATCATATGCTCACTTTTTCTAGACTGACTGAAGAATGACAAAAACATCAGATATACTAGGTATACAACTTGATATTTTGATACATATATACATTGTGAAATAAATCATCACCACAAGCAAGCTAATTAAATATGCATCAACTCACATAGTTATTTGTGTGTGTGTGGTGACAGCACTTAAAATATACCCGCTTATCAAAAATCAAAAATCCAATACGGTATTATTAGTGTTTTCACGCTATACTATATATTTCTAGAACAACTTACATTAATCCTATATAACAAAATCACTGTATCCTTTGGCCAGTGTCTCCCAATATCCCTCTCTCACCAGATACTGAGGACCTTTCCAGTCTCTGCTTTTATGAGTCTGACTATATTACATTCCATGATAAATGAGATCATACAGTATTTGCCTTTTGGCTTATTTCACTTAGCATAATATCCTCCAGGTTCATGTATGCTGCCACAAATGGCAGAATTTCCTTCTTTTATTTTTTAATTTATTTTTTAATTGGAGGGAAAGTGCTTTACAATGCTGTTTGTTCTGCCATACAACAATACAAATTAGCCCTAACTATATGGAGGCCTGACGTACTGCAATTCATGGGGTCACAAAGAGTCGGACACGACTGAGTGACTGAACTGAACTGATACATATATCACCTCCTTCTTGAGCCTCCTCCCTCCCATCCTCCAACCCTAGCCCTCTAGGTCATCACAAAGAACTAGGCTGTGTTATATAGCAGCTTCTCACCAGCTATCTATTTTACACACAATAGTGAATATATGTCAATGCCACTGGAGGAGAAGTAAGATGGACAGATCACCTTCTTCCTCACAAGTACATCAAAAATACATCTGCACATGGAACAACCTTCTGAAGGCTGGCAGAAGACTCCGGACTTCCAAAAAGCCCAACTGAATAAGTAAGCCCTAATAAGACACTGCTTTCAGCCCTTTGTGTCTCCGCAGGGAAAGGACATTCAAAGGCAACACACAAGCGGAGGTGAGCCCAAAATCAAATTGGAGAACCAGGGGCTGTGTGAGCAAAAGGAAGGGAATTCACTCCTGTAGTAGTTGGTGCAGTGGATTCAGTCAGTCAGGCAGTTCAGTCACTCAGTCGTGTCCAACTCTTTGCGACCCCATGAATTGCAGCACACCAGGCCTCCCTGTCCATCACCAACTCCTGGAGTTCACCCAAACTCACGTCCATTAAGTCGGTGATGCCATCCAGCCATCTCATCCTCTGTCGTCCCCTTCTCCTTCTGCCCCCAATCCCTCCCAGCATCAGAGTCTTTTCCAGTGAGTCAACTCTTCGCATGAGGTGGCCAAAGTACTGGAGTTTCAGCTTCAGCATCATTCCTTCCAAAGAAATCCCAGGGCTGATCTCCTTCAGAATGGACTGGTTGGATCTCCTTGCAGTCCAAGGGACTCTCAAGAGTCTTCTCCAACACCACAGTTCCAAAGCATCAATTCTTTGGTGCTCAGCTTTCTTCACAGTCCAACTCTCACATCTATACATGACCACTGGAAAAACCATAGCCTTGACTAGACGGAACTTTGTTGGCAAAGTAATGTCTCTGCTTTTGAATATACTATCTAGGTTAGTCATAACTTTCCTTCCAAGGAGTAAGCATCTTTTAATTTCATGGCTGCAATCATCATCTGCAGTGATTTTGGAGCCCAGAAAAATAGAGTCAGCCACTGTTTCCCCATCTATTTCCCATGAAGTGATGGGACCAGATGCCATGATCTAAGTTTTCTGAATGTTGAGCTTTAAGCCAACTTTTTCACTCTCCTCTTTCACTTTCATCAAGAGGCTTTTTAGTTCCTCTTCACTTTCTGCCATAAGGGTGGTGTCATCTGCATATCTGGGGTTATTGATATTTCTCCCAGCAATCTTGATTCCAGCTTGTCCTTCTTCCAGCCCAGTGTTTCTCATGATGTACTCTGCATATAAGTTAAATAATCAGGGTGACAATATACAGCTTTGACGTACTCCTTTTCCTATCTGGAACCAGTCTGTTTTTCCATGTCCAGTTCTTACTGTTGCTTCTTGACCTGCATATAGGTTTCTCAAGAGGCAGGTCAGATGGTCTGGTATTCCCATCTCTTTCAGAATTTTCCACAGTTTATTGTGATCCACTCAATCAAAGGCTTTGGTGCAGTGGATTAAATCCCAGCAATTTGGCCTGAGTCTGTGGAATTTAGGGGGTAATTGTGGACTTTGGAAGCAAGAGTAAGCTGGAGTAAGGCCAGATCAGAGTCTGAGCTGACCAGATAGCATCCACAGCAGGTCCAGAGACCTTCCTAGAAATATCGGAGGACTTCCTGAGTAGGCAGATTGGCTGGTACTCACTGTGTGAAGCACAACACAGCACACCACTGTGCAAAGAAGAGGACAGAGAACTCAGGAGGACATTTCTTACTTTTTTTAAAGACTGAATAATATTATATTATGTATGTATACATTTAGAAATATATAAATACACTTCCCTGGTGGCTCATATGTAAAGGATCTACCTGCAATGTAGGAGACTTGGGTTCGATCTCTGGGTTGGGAAGATCTCCTGAGGAAGAGAATAGCAACCCACTCCAGTAGTTTTGCCTGGAGAATTCTATGGACAGAGGAGCCTGGCAGGCTACAGTCCATGGGGTCACAAAGAGTTAGACATGACTGAGCAACTAACTACACATAAATATATACATGCATATATGATAACACTTAATGAGCAATGGCAAGAATGTAAAAATGTCTGTAAAGATTTTATGTAGAAATGTATTTCTGTCAACAAACATTTAAGGTGCTTCCACATCCTGGCTGCAAGGATTATTGGAGTGAAGCTATCTTAAATACTGATTTCATTTCTTTTGGATGTATACCACAAAGTGGGATTACCTGCTTAGATGGTTCTTATATTTTAATTTTTTGAGGAATCTTAGTACTGTTTTCCATAACAGCAGTTTACATTCCCATCAACAGTGTACAAAGGTTCCCTTTTCTCCACATCCTCACTTACACTTATCACTTGTCGTTTTGATAACAACAATCTTAACAGGTGTGAGGTGATAGCTCACTATTGTTTTGATTTGCATTTCCCTATGATTAACAGTGTTGAGCACCTTTTCGTATACCTGCTGTTCATCTGTAAGTCTCCTTTTTAAAAAAGTCTTTTCAGAGCTTTTGCCTATTTTTACTTGAATTATTCTTTTTTGCTATTGAGTGGTGAGAGTTCCTTACATATTTTTGTTACTAAGTCTATATCACATGTATGGCTTGAAATATTTCCTATCATTTTATAGGCTGCCTTTTCACTCTGTTGATGGTTTTATTTGCTGTGCAGAAGTTTTTTGGTTTAATATAGCCCTGCTGCTGCTGCTAAGTCGCTTCAGTCGTGTCCGACTCTGTGTGACCCCATAGACAGCAGCCCACCAGGCTCCCCGTCCCTGGGATTCTCCAGGCAAGAACACTGGAGTGGGTTGCCATTTCCTTCTCCAATGCAGGAAAGTGAAAAGTGAAAGTGCCAGTACCACACAGTTATCAAGACAGTATGGTACTGGCACAAAGACAGAAATATAGATCAATGGAACAAAATAGAAAGCCCAGAGATAAATCCACGCACATATGGACAACTTATCTTTGACAAAGGAGGCAAGAATATACAATGGATTAAAGACAATCTCTTTAAAAAGTGGTGCTGGGAAATCTGGTCAACCACTTGTAAAAGAATGAAACTAGAACACTTTCTAACACCATACACAAAAATAAACTCAAAATGGATTAAAGATCTAAAAGTAAGACCAGAAACTATAAAACTCCTAGAGGAGAACATAGGCAAAACACTCTCTGACATACATCACAGCAGGATCCTCGATGACCCACCTCCCAGAATATTGGAAATCAAAGCAAAAATAAACAAATGGGACCTAATTAACCTTAAAAGCTTCTGCACATCAAAGGAAACTATTAGCAAGGTGAAAAGACAGCCTTCAGAATGGGAGAAGATAATAGCAAATGAAGCAACTGACAAAAAACTAATCTCAAAAATATACAAGCAACACCTACAGCTCAACTCCAGAAAAATAAATGACCCAATCAAAAAATGGGCCAAAGAACTAAATAGACATTTCTCCAAAGAAGACATACAGATGGCTAACAAACACATGAAAAGATGCTCAACATCACTCATTATCAGAGAAATGCAAATCAAAACCACTATGAGGTACCATTTCATACCAGTCAGAATGGCTGCAATCCAAAAGTCTACAAGTAATAAATGCTGGAGAGGGTGTGGAGAAAAGGGAACCCTCTTCCACTGTTGGTGGGAATGCAAACTAGTACAGCTACTATGGAGAACAGTGTGGAGATTCCTTAAAAAACTGGAAATAGAACTGCCTTATGATCCAGCAATCCCACTGCTGGGCATACACACTGAGGAAACCAGAAGGGAAAGAGACACGTGTACCCCAGTGTTCATCGCAGCACTGTTTATAATAGCCAGGACATGGAAGCAACCTAGATGTCCATCAGCAGATGAATGGATAAGAAAGCCATGGTACATATACACAGTGGAGTATTACTCAGCCATTAAAAAGAATACATTTGAATCAGTTCTAATGAGGTGGATGAAACTGGAACCTATTATACAGAGTGAAGTAAGCCAGAAAGAAAAACACCAATACAGTATACTAACGCATATATATGGAATTTAGAAAGATGGTAACAATAACCCTGTGTATGAGACAGCAAAAGAGACACTGATGTATAGAACAGTCTATTGGACTCTGTGAGAGAGGGAGAGGGTGGGAAGATTTGGGAGAATGGCATTGAAACATGTAAAATATCATGTATGAAACGAGTTGCCAGTCCAGGTTCGATGCACGATACTGGATGCTTGGGGCTAGTGCACTGGGACGACCCAGAGGGATGGAATGGGGAGGGAGGAGGGTTCAGGATGGGGAACACATGTATACCTGTGGCGGATTCATTTTGATATTTGGCAAAACTAATACAATTATGTAAAGTTTAAAAAAATAAAATTAAATTAAAAAAATTAAAAAAAAAAAAAGAAAAGTGAAAGTGAAGTCGCTCAGTCGTGTCTGACTCTTCGCAATCCCATGGACTGCAGCCTACCAGGCTCCTCCGTCCATGGGATTTTCCAGGCAAGAGTACTGGAGTGGGGTGCCATACGTGTCTATTATTCCTTTTGTTATCTATGTTTTAAGGATCATATTCAAAAGACTATTGCCCAGACCAATGTCAAGAAGCATTTCCCTATGTTTCCTCCTAGTAGTTTTATAGTTTCAGGTCTTATATTAAAATCAATCATTCATTTTGAGTTGATTTACGATTATACATGCATACCTCAGAGATAATGCATCTTCAGGCTGATGACCACAGTAAAAAAAAAAACTATGGCAATAAGGCAAGTCACACAATCTTTTTGCTTTCCCATGCATATAAAAGCTATGTTTACATGATACCATGGTCTAAGAGCATTTTGTCTAAAAAACAATGTGCATACCTTAATTTAAAAATACTTTATTGATGAAACATCTGAGCCTTCAGTAAGTCATAGTAGTAATATCAAAGATCACTGATCACACAGCATCATAACAAATATATTTATAACAAAAAGTTTGAAATACTGCAAGAATTGCTAAAATGTGACACAGAGATATGAAGTAAACAACACTGTTGGAAAACAAAGCCAACAGTCTTAACTTCATGGAGGGCTGTCACAAGCCTTCAATTGTATTTAAATTAAAAGAAAAAAAAAACTATCTGCAAAGCACAATAAAGAAAAGTCCAATAAACTTACTTAAAAGCCTATATACATGGTATGAGATAATGATCCAATTTAATTCTTTTGCATGTAAATGTCCTATTTTTCCAGCACCATTTAGTGAATAGATCATCTTTCCCTCAAGCGTATTTTTGACACCCTTATTGACTATCAGTTAAAAGAAAGTTCATGGATTTATCCCTGGGCTCTTTATTCAGTTCCACTGGTCTAAATGTCTTTTTTTCCTAGTACCATATTATTACTTAGTTTTGTAAAATATATATACTGAAATCAGGAAGTGTGATGCCTCCAGCTATGTTTTTTCTTGCTGAAGATTGCTATGGTTATTTGGGCAACTTTAGGGTAATTTTTTTCTATTTCTGTAAAGAATGCCATTGTTTCAGATTTTCATAAGGATTGTATTGAATCTGTAGATAGTTGTGGGTAGTTAAGCACATTTTAATACTCCATAAACATGAAACATATTTTCATTTTCCAGTGTCTTCTTTAATTTCCTTTATCAGCGCTTACAATTTTTAGTTATAAGTCTTTCACCTCTTTGGTTAAGTCTATTCCTAGGTATTGTATTCCTTTTCTTGTTATGTATGAATGGGATTGTTTACTCATTTGTCATTGTTGTTTGCACATAAAAACACCAGGCTTTTGTATATTGATTTTGTATACTGCAACTTTACTAAATTCATTTATCAGTTCTAACAATTCTTTCGTTGAGTCCTTAGAATTTTCCACAAATGTATTTTAGTGAATAGAAACTACTTGCTTTTTCCTCACAACATCTTTATTCTATGTATTATCCATTCAAAGTATACTTTGAATTAAGGTGATTAGTCATTTCTGAAATCTTGGATAAACAAGCACTGATCCTTAGAGGGGTTCAAAATGGTAGGACACATGTACACCCATGGCTGATTCATGTCAATATATGGCAAAAAACACGATAATATTGTAAAGTTATGAGCCTCCAATTAAAATAAATAAATTGATTTTTAAAAAGTGTAGGCATTAATTGTTGTTGTTCAGTCACAAAGTCATGTCCCACTCTTTGCAATCCCGTGGACTATAACACAACAGGTTCCTCTATCATCCAGTATCTCCTGCAGTTTGCATAAATTCATGTCCATTGAGTCAGTGATGCTATCTAATAAATCCATTCTCTGCTGCCCCCTTCTCCTCCTGCACTCAATCTTCCAGCATCAGGGTCTTTTCCAATGAGTTGGCTCTTCGCAACAGGTGGTCAAAGGACTGGAGATTCAGCTTTAGCTTTGGTCCTTCCAATGAATATTCAGGATTGATTTCCTTTAGGATTGATCTCCTTGCTGTCCAAGAAAGTCTTCCCCAGCAGAATTCAAAAGCGTCAATTCTTCAGTGCTCAGCCTTCTTTATGGTAAAACTCTTACATCTGCACATGACTACTGGAAACCACAGCTTTGACTACATGGACCTTTGTCAGCAAAGTGATGTCTCTGCTTTTTAATATGCTGTTTGTCATAGCTTTTCTTACAAAGAACAAGTATCTTTTAATTTTATGGCTGCAGTCATTCCATGCAATGATTTCAGAGCCCAAGAAAATAAAATCTGTCACTGTTTCCACTTTTTCCCCTTCTGTTTGCCATGAAGTGTTAAAAACAGATGCCATGATCTAATTTTTTTAATGCAGTTTCAAACCAGCTTTTTCACTCTCCTCTTTCACCTTCATCAAGAAGAACTTTAGTTCCTCTTCACCTCTGTCATTAGAGAGGTATTATCTGCATATCTGAGGTTATTGATATTTCTCCCAGCAATCTTGATTCCAACTTGTGATTCATCCAGCCCGGCATTTCACATAATGTACACTATATATGTTGTAAATAAACAGGATGACAATAAACAGCCTTGATGTAATCCTTTCCCAATGTGGAAACAAGTGGGTTCAATTTATAACAATCAGTCACTTGTTTCATGTCTGGTTCTAACATTTTGCTTCATGATCAGCATACAGGTTTTTCAGAATACAGGTAAGTTGGTTACCTTGTACTCCCATCACTTTAAGAATTTTCCACAGTTTGTTGTGGTCCACACAGTCAAAGGCTTTAATGTAGTCAATGAAACAGAAGGAGATGTTTTCCTGGAATTTCCTTGCTTTCTCTATGATCCAATATATGCTGCAAATTTGATCTCTGATTCCTCTGCTTTTTCTAAATCCAGCTTGTATATCTAGAATTTCTCAGTTTACATACTGCTGAAGCCTAGCTGGAAACATTTTGAGCATAAGCTCGCTGAGGTGTGAAATAAGCACAATTGTATGGTAGCTGGAACATTCTTTGTCACTGCCCTTCTTCAGGATTTAAATGAAAATTGATCTTTTCCAGCACTGTGGTCACTGCTGAATTTTCCAAATTTGAGGACATACTGAGTGAAGAACTTTCATAACATCATCTTTTAGGATTTTAAATACCTCAGCTGGGATTCCATCACCTCCACTGGCTTTGTTAGTAGTAATGCTTCCTAAGGCCCATTTGACTTCACATTCCAACATGTCTGGCTCTAGATGAGTAACAACACCATCGTGGTTATCCAGGTTATTAAGATCTGTTTTGTATAGTTCTGTGTACTCCTGCCACCTTTTCTTAATCTCTTTTGCTTCTGTTAGGTCTTTATCATTTCTGTCCTTTATTGTGTCCATCCTTGCATAAAATGTTCCCTTAATATCTCCAATTTTTTTTTAAGAAATCACTATTTTATTGTAAAATTGTTCCCATTTTATTGTTTTCCTCTGTTGCTTTGCACTGTTCACTTAAGAAGGTCTTCTTATCTGTCCTTGCTATTTTCTGGAACTCTCTGCATTCAGTTGGGTATAACCTTCCCTTTCTCCCTTACCTTTTGTTTCTCTTCTTTCCTCAGCTATTTATAATGCCTCCTCACACAACCACTTTGCCTTATTGCATTTCTTTTTCTTTGGGATGATTTTGGTCACTGCCTTCCATACAATGTTTGAACTTCCATCCATGGTTCTTTGGGCATTTTGTTTACCAGATCTAATCCCTTCAATCTATTTGTCACCTCCAATCTATAATCATAAGGGATGTGACTCAGGTCATCTCTGAATGGCCTAGTGGTTTCCCCTCCTTTCTTCAATTTAAGCCTGAATTTTGCAATAAGAAGCTAATGATCTGAGCCATAGTCAACTCTATGCCTTGTTTTTGCTGGCTTTATCTTTGGCTGCAAAGAACATAATCAATCTGATTTCTGTATTGACCATCCAGTGATGTCCATGTGTATAGTCATCTTTTGGTTTGCTGGAAAAGAATGTTTGCAATGACCAGTGTGTTCCCTTGACAAAATTTTGTTAGACTTTTCCCTGCTTCATCTTGTACTCCAAGGCCAAAAAGTGAAAGCATTAGTCACTCAGTCATGTCTGACTACAAGCCAAACTTGTCTGCTATTCTGGATATCTCTTGACTTCCTACTTTTCCATAGGCCTTTGCAATATTAAATAGTCAAATCATAACTCAAATCAGGTGCTGATCTTTCTTAAATTGCAGGACTCTTCCCAGCACTTTACCACTGCTCAGTAAAAGTACTAGGATATTGCCTGTGAGGGAGTACTTTGATCTATTATAAGCTATTGTCATTCATTCAAACCGCAAGGGAGATTCATATAACAGAAAAAATTAAAATAATTTCTAGCAAAAACCACCTTTAAAGTTGAGGAAGCGAGAAAAAAGCATTGAGAAGGACAAAAACTGAATATAATAATCTTCACAACCAATGACAAGAGTTTGGACTAGAGATACTAAACCAAGGGCATAAAAATGAAACAAAATAACAAGAATTAAAAAATAAAAACTCACACCATCAAAAACAAGGACACAATATGGATCTGGGAAAGTCCAGAAAGGAAACAAAAATTGCTCCGTATGATTAATATAAAGAGACTGATTAAGAGTTATAAGCAGGGTTAAAGGAGTAAATAAGGTATAGTCAGGCATTCAGATACTAGCAATGTTAGGAAGCCATTACAATCTGAACACATGAAGAGAAGAGTGCAGAAAATATTTTAAAACTCCTCAGTGAGAACTTGAACTAGTGGAGGAAGGGATACCCAGCTGCAGTTGTAGAAAGAAGCAGCTGCACAGAGAAAAATGCATACTCAAGGCAAAAAAGAATGAAGAATCTCTCTTCACTCTCTCTCCTTCTAATCTCACGTTAGTGTTCATTTTCTGTTAAACCTAATTAGAATCCAGAAAGCAAGAGGCTCTTGGTGATGCTGTTCATAGCGGTTGACCCCTGATGGTTAAGTGGGTAAGAACAAAATGTGTGGGGTGGGTAAGCAGAAAGAACCGCCACATAATTATTCCATTGCTCATATTTTCAAGGTTTACCAGAATGACAAAAAAGATGTATTTGCTGGTCTTTTATAGTCACTTTTTTACGAATTCATTAAGTAACTACAAGTGTCTACTAACTATAATGGGTCTAGAAGATCCATTTCCAATCTGACAAATCAGTACAATGTCCAGGCTTTGGAAGACAGAATCACGTTGTCAATGGCACTGTTGATTCAAAAGACAAGACACTGTTGTTTGGGGAACTTACATTGCTTCACATTCCTCACCTTCATTGGAACTGACTATCATATTTTATTTCATATTTCATTTAATACGTTCATGTTTATGTACTACTTAAGGTTGTAGTGAACACATTTTATTTTGTAAAACCTTTGCTTATGGATGGAAAATTTAAAGTAACTAAATATATTTTCCTTTTTGGGGCAATTTAAATATAACTTGAATTTTGAAAAGTATGACCCAGTTCCTGAAAGGGGAGTACTATCTGATCTCTCGAATAGATATTTTATTTTCTTAATTATGTAGTGGTACAACATCAAAATGTCTATATATTTTTTTTTTATTTTTAGGCTCATAAAGATTACTAGATATAGAAATGGTGAAATATATCTTAATAAGCCAGAAATGAAGGAAGCAGAGAGCTGACTGATCTCCAGCTTCCACCCTATTTTTAATACATTTTCATATGATATTTTCCCTTTCCCTTCATATGGTATTTCCATATCATTTCATATGATATTTCCCCTTTCCCTTCTCCAGGGGATCTTCCCAACCCAGGGATCAAACCCATGCCTCCCACATTGCAGGCAGATAGATTCTTTACCAGCTGAGCCACAAGGAAAGCACTCATATGATAGTATTATGAGATTTTTAACTTTAATTGTTTAATGAGTCTCCTCTTTCAATGTCTGACATTAACAATATGTATGCTGAGTCGCTTAGTCATGTCTGACTCTTTGCGACCACATGGACTGTAGCCCACCAGGCTCCTCTGTCCATGGAGATTCTCCAGGCAAGAATACTGGAGTGGGTTGCCATGCCCTCTTCCAGGGGATCTTCCCAACCCATGGATCGAACCCAAGTCTTCTGCATTGCAGGCAGATCCTTTACCGTCTAAGCTACCAGAGAAGCAATAATATATTCATCAAAAACTTCTATTAATTTTTTCAGATTATAAAGTTAAATTAAAAGTATAGTGGAAATAGTATTGTATTTGAGAGGAGAATTTATCTAAGATTAAATCCTGACCAGTCCTCTTTTTCAAACCTTCCCGGACACCCACAAATAAACCTGTTCACCAACTCATATTCTTTCTTTCTGACTCTAAGTTTGTGCAATGACAGCAGTATTTGGTAGTGAATGTCCTCTTCTCCCTTCTAACATTAAAGCAGATATTGCTGATTCATGAGGAGTTGTTCTTATTGAATAGAGATGCAGTCAAAGATTTTTGCTCATCATTTTCTGTAGCCAGAATAAATTCAGAGGTAGTTGCAAAAAAGTTGAAATTTACTTTTCTTCTTTGAGCTAGTAACTCAGTTTTATCAAAATTTGGATTTTTGGTGATAAACTGAAATTAGAATACCTGTATTAACAGTATTTACTTATATTTCATAACACGAAGTATGTAAAGTGTCTGACATTTTTCAGGCACTTTATAAATGTCAATGACTTTCTCCTTCAACCATCAATACTATAAAAAATAGCTACTTAAACTACCTCATTGCTTCTATACCATGTCACTACATAATAGTTTTTATACTAATAATTCTTACATTTATTTCATTTACATACTTAAGTTTACCAAAGCTACCATAAAATTTAGTGAATTACTAATTAACCATATGGTAGAGATTATACATATATGTATATACATATTTGAACTCTTGGAACTCTAGTGTGTTGCCTTAATACTTTTTTAACACCAGTCTCTTCCAGGAAGCTCTGATATTGTGTAAACGCCAAGTGCCCTAGAAATATTTTATAATTGAATAGCTGAAGTAACTAAATATGTTTAATTACTTAATTTAGCTCTTAATTTAGTTCTTAATTTAGTTCTTTGTTGTTGTGGTACAACATCGAAATGTCTATATAATTTTTTATCTTCAAACTCATAAAGATTACTAGATATAGAAATGGTGAAATCTGTCTTGATAAAAATGAAGAAGGCAGAAAGCTGACTGATCTCCAGCTTCTACTCTGTTATTAATACATTTTCATATGATATTTTCCCTTTCCCTTCATATGATATTTTCATATTATTTCATATATTCCCCCATATCATGTTTCATATGATAAACATAACTAAATATGTTTAGTTACTTCAACTATTCAATTCTAAAATATTTCTGGGGCACTTAGCATTTACACAATATCAGAGCTCCCAGGAAGAAACTGACGTTAAAAAAGTACTTACCAACACAATGGAGTTTCAAAAGTTCAAATATTGAGAGAGGAAACAGATACATAAATACATTCAGCAACTCTGTTGACCATTGCTTTTTACATTGGTTTTAACAAAATTTTCCTCTCCCTCAATCTATATAGGTTGATCTCATCTTATATTAAATGCCACTATCCCAGTCATAGTCAAACTAGAATAACATGTTGGCCTTAATGGAATACTCAGGAATTACCTATTTTTCACGGAACTGCTTCATGCAACTCTAGGTGTTTTAACTTTGTACCTTCAAGTTGTTTTCCAAAGTTCAGATGGCATTATAAATATTCTGTTCCTCCAATTTTCCAATTGTTTTATGTTTAAAATCTTTCATTTGTGCCTATATACATACATACCCTTCTAGAATAGTGCCAACTCTATAAAGTAAAAATAAACACTTCCCCAACTGCCTCGTAACTCACAGGTTCACATAACTGTAATATAATCAGCATGGCCTTATTATTATGCACTGCCATGGTGCTTCCTCCTCTTCAATTTTCCAACCCCCCCACCTTTTCAAATGTGCTATTTCAGTTCTATCTGGAATAATAAATTGGCTAATACTGACCCATAAATCTATATAGCATGCTACCTTAACTACACTAAGACCAGGCAGAGGCTTTGAAATTACTTCTTATACGTACTTGATTAAATTCTTAGCCAAGGGCCATTCTTCTCCCCTACCACTCTATGGGGAAGAGACAGTCATTTTCTTCTTCCAGTTACAAGAGCTTTTCAAGAAGGAACAAGCAGTCTGTGATTTTGATTGCTATAGAGAGGTCTAGTCAAGTAAGTACTTACAAGAGACCATTGAATTTGTTAATTAGTAGGTCGTTGGTGAACTGAACTCTCAAAAACTGTAGTTTCAGCAAATTGGTAGGAGGAAAAAATAACAGAGAGTAAGCTGAGACTGAAAGAAAATGCAGTAGAGGCAACAGTACTATTTTGAGAATTTTTCCAGTGAACAAACTGAAAGAGAGAGAATGGAGACTGGGTAAATACTGATTTCCATGGTTGACACTTTGCTATCAAATTGGAGAATGTTTAGTATTCATGACTAATGAGCCATTATAGATCTTTCTTCTTTTTAAAGAGCCTGAACTTTAGACATATGTTATAAATAGAGGCAATTTGTATAGGAACCAACTTCTTTTTTGGAATGGTTAGATAATTGGTATATCTTAGTTGGACAGTGTATACGAAGTATTTTGAATGTTGGTCTGATTTTTTTCTTGAGACTTGTTTGTATATCAAAACCATTATCAGACTCCTAGGACTGGTTGGGATGTCTACCACACCATTATCTCTTCACTGTTAGGGGTGGAAGAAGCACCCCTTAGGGGTCTGTGAGGGTACTAGGATAGCCCTGTACAAAGGATGAAAAAAAAAAAAAAAAGAAAGTTTTGGCAATATCCCAATGGCCTGAGAGATGAGGTTTTTAACAGGATAGCCCAACTCTCATAGAATTGGGACTCTAAGTTAATCTCATCTCCACCCTAACTGCAGTCCAGGTATTCCTCCTCGGCAGGCATGGAAACAAACTGGTAACTCAGGAGAGCTTCCTTTCCTCATACCAAGTATAGTGGTAATGGATTGGCAGCAGCCATCCTGTCTCATCTCTTTGGTGGTTTCCCACCGTCTACAACCTCTACAAAACCTCATTCATTGCTATGTCCTAAAGCGATCGTCCCTGCCTATAAACATTGCATAATGAAAGCAGGTGTGAAGCAACACAGCCATGGATCCCCAGAGAATGTAGATCCAGTTCTCCTCAGTCCTGGCCCTGCCCTCTTGCTTGCTGGGAAGCCACAGTTAAATCACCTAACCATAGAATTTTAAGTCTCCTTATCTATGACAAAGAGGTAACAGTGATATCTTTGTCATAGGGTTCTTCTGGAAAATGATCTCTATTAGAAACATCCCTAGCCTAGCCAATGACATGGAGTAAACAATAAACTAAAAGCTATTAAAACTGTCTGCTCTCTTATTTTTGTCTATTGTCTATCTATATTAAAATAAACTAATACACATTTTTTTCTAATATTCACCAAAGTGTACTTCATATTTGATGACTGAACAACTATGTGTTCATTGTTCAGACAACATGAAAAGCAAATCCAAAAGTCTTTGGGCAAATCTACAGAAAAATAAGCCTGGCCAAGATTAAAAAAAACCATGGGCAATAAAAAGACATATCAGTGTTTGTCTATGTGAATAGAATGGTGTATATCATACTTATCCCTTTGTTAGATACATTTATAAAAACAAAAATTACTGAAGGTGAAAAATGAGAAGAAATCAGCATTATTAGATACTAAAAGATGAGATGGTTTCTGATTATGTTTGTTTTAAAACAAGTTTATATGTATAGAGTATCATTTCCTATTACATTCTATAGAATATGTCTGCAATTGCTTCTTCAGGAAGCGAAAGCATCATCAAATGTGACTGGAAAGAGAGTTATGCCCTTTGCTCTCGAGGAAATTTGGAAAGCACATTATATTAAATAATTTGAGAAAAAGATTTTAAAAGGAACATGATTAATTTTATCAAGAATTTACCTTCAAGCATTGAAATGTTACAATACTAATGTCTTGTACAAAGCACTCCATAAGATGTTGAACTAGTTAGAAACAGGATTTCTTATTCCATCTCTGACCAGACACTCTAAACTTTCTGAATGTATAAAATCTATCCTCTTACTAAAAACTCACATGGATGGGGAGTAGATACTTGACTGTAATAGTAAAGATAATGGAGAAAAAGACACAAAGAACAAGATCAAACTATGCTTTGTACAGGTCAGTGGTCAGGACTATGAGGAAAAGCCAACTTGTTAGAGGAGTCTAGTTTCTTTTTTTATAATATACAAATATAGTCTGTCATTCTGCCTCAGAGTGTTTCATTTCCAGTAAAAATTTGTTTATACTTTGCACTCTTTCCACAGTTTCTAGGAGTGAGTTAGGAGAAGCCAAAGTCATCTGCTAGTTCTTATAGCTCTGACTCTATAACCCTTAGTGAAATTCACCATTGGAGATGTCTTCATGCTGAGCTATTACACTGCAATTGGACACTTTTGTTGAAAAAGAAAAACAAATTACATGACTGTGCTGTTTAGAAAGCAGCACTTCCAGACAAAATCTCCTTTGATGTCTTCTATTCCATAGTGATTGAAACATTTACAATACCCATTTTAAGCAAAAAGCTGTTGGCCATGGTTTGGCATCAATTACAACCTTGAACCCCATATATGTGTTTCTTTCATCATTATGGTTTTTGAGATTGAAAATGCTTTTGAAACCTTAAGAAATTTAGTTGAACTTTTATCTTTCCCCTAGTATATCATCCCAAAGGAGAAGTTTTATTCTGCAACAGAAGGCAAATTTAGGTATTCTCTCTATTAAAAATCAGAGGAATTGGTTTATCTGCATATTATTCATTATTTTATTGATTTAGTGTTAGCAAATTGAGTTTCAAGGATAAAAGGTGTAGATTTTCTATCCCCTCAGATATTATAGATTACTATGACATAGTTATATCAAAATAATTCCAGAGAAGCATATGGAGCATCATAATAGAGGAATGTACCATGTGCCAAAAATTGTGGTAGCACAAAGGTTGAAATAAGCAGTTCTACTTAGTGCAGAAGGGGCTGAAGCATGGACTGTAAACTGGTGTTGATTGAAGACAGTCTTCATAGAGAGTACTGAGATGGAGCTTAACAGGTCAAAAGGTTTTTTGATGCTGTAAGATGTGAAAGGCAGAGAAATCACAGAATCATGTGTAATGCACGACAGGATTTTCACAGTTATTAAAATATAAAAGTTAGGTGATATGATATAAAAGTCTTAAATTTGTAAACTGAAAATAACTTATAAATTAAATGTATCTGTATGATTTAGATGCCACGTACATAGTTTCAGGATGACATATAGATTTAAATCTTGGAAATCTAGATATTTTGTTGAATTGTCAGCTTGATCCAGTACACAGAATCATTAACTAATCTGGAATATTGAAGAAATATGTAGTTAGATGAAAAAATGATGTAAGTTTTGATATTGTCATGTTTGAGGTACCTGTGTATATGCAGATGGACTATCTACTGGAGGAATTAAATATTTTAAATTAACTCTAACAAAATAGGTATTGTCTATACCCAATGGAAATTTGTTGTATGATGCAGGGAGCTCAAATCTGGTGCTTTCTGAGAACCTAGAGGGGTGGGAGGGAGATTCAAGAGGCAGAGGACATACTTATACCCATGGCTGATTCATGTTGCTATATGGCAGAAACCAACACAATATTGTAAAGCAACTTTCATCCAATTAAAAATAAAAAATTTTTAAATTTAGAAGAAATAGTATAATTTTAATGAACAATTTTATATCTATTTTAAGGTAGGTGGCTTAATAGATTCTAGGAATATGTTTTATGAACAGAGGTGACATGTTTGTTCTCTCTTTGAGTTGGCAATTTACTGGGTGCAGAGAAAGATGCTTCCATGTGCATTGCACAGCATGCTCTTCAAGGCTATTCAATTCTTATCTTTCCTTTCTTTAGTTCTGTTTTACAAAAATTCTGTAAGTTGTAGGTATCTGATAGCAGTGAAAAATAATTAGTGCCAATAGATATGTAAAATTCTTTCCAATTCAGTCCGTTTAATTGACTTCCATCAGGCACCATGTAAACACCCTTCACTGCTTCCATATTCATACTCATTTTGAAATTTCTAAACAGTAAACATGTTCTGTGGAGTCTTCATTAACTTTGTTAAAACATCGTCTTAACAATTCATTATATAAAATCCTAAACATATTTATTTTTTACACTTATAGGACACTATCTTTTGAAAATTATCTTTTCACACAGAGAGTATATACACTGACAATAATACATCCTTTGAAATGAACCACAACTCTAATTTGGAGAAGGAAATGGCAACCCACTCCAGTATTCTTGCCTGGAGAATCCCATGGACAGAGGAGCCTGGTGGGCTACAGTCCACGGGGTCACAAAGAGTTGGACACGACTGAGCAACTTCACTCACTCACTCACTAATTTGTTAGTAAACCACAAGGACATGAGCCTTTGTCCTCCTCAGGAGATAGAACAAAGATGACGATAAGAAAGTTTGGTGGCAGCTAGCAAGATGAATTATGAGAGGGTTCAAAGAGAAGAAACAGAAAGTTTAAAGACTTAGATGCAAATAAAGAAGGTGCTGAATTAAAGCAATGGACTCTAAATTGGATGGAAGAAAGAAAAAGAGTTTAAAAAAAAAAACGGTCAAAAGCAGACACTCCAGCTCTTTCAAGATATATACTTGCTCTTAAAGGAAATAAAATGACATTCAAAATGGAATGGAATGATGAATTTTATCTTTTTTTCCCCACTCTAGATGCTGATAGGGAAAAAAAAAAAAATAATGGTGGCAGGTGAATACATGGAAACAGATTAGAAGTAAGTAGAAAAGGAAAGGGTTTCCCTGGTGACTCAATAGTAAAGAGTCCACCTGTAATGAAGAAGACAGAAGAGACATGGGTTCGATCCATGGGTGGGGAAGATCCCCTTGGGGAGGGCATGGCAACCCACTCCAGTATTCTTGCCTGGTGAATCCCATTGACAGAGAAACCTGACAGGCTACAGTCCATGGAGTTGCAAAGAGTTGGACATGACTGAAGTGAGTATGCACGCATGCAGAAAAGAAATACTATATATATATTTATAATAGTAGCATCTTGGACATATAGTTAATATATATTTATTAATTGAATGAGTATAACATAAAGAATTCAAAATATCCTAGAACTCTGAATTATGCAATTTAATGACAGGCAGTGTTATCTACTGAGATAGAGTTTATGGTATAAGAAAGTCTTAAATATATTTAATGGTGACAATATATAATAAATAGTGATAATATAAAGAGAAAAGTTAAAAACAAAGACTGAAGAAGGAATAATCTATAATGTTCATCTGAAGAAAATGGAATATATGATACAAAGTTCAGGATGAAGAGACTGCATCCCTTTTCCACTGTGAAAGCAGGGAGAGAGTGTATGGTACAAATTTAATTAGGCTGGTACATTTAAGATGTGAAGGTGTTGCTATATAATTGCTTCTGTTTCATCTGAGAAACAGAAGACAAAGTTACGTCCTGAGATAGAGGAAGGAGACGGTAGAGTCAGCACAGTTTGACACAACTACAGAAAATCAAAACAGACATGGTGAAATTTTTGATAGAGAATCATCCAGGGAAATGCAGAATAACAGTTGATATTCATTGCTGAGATCTAGTTGTGGATGGTGATCATTATGGAACCTCTGCTGAAAAGTCAAAGCAATTGTTCTTAGCATTGTCAAGCTGCCTGGGTGCAATCACAACACAAAAACATATGACTTGGGAGTTTCAGCATGGAGACATCACACAAAGAACATTAAGTAAGTGAGGTCAGAAAATTAGAAAGAAACGAGTCAAAATGATTCATCATGGTCTAAACTTCACAAAGAAAGAAGGGAAATGAGAAGTTCTGTTCAATAAGGCAAAAGTAGAAAGTGAAAAAAAGTGAAAGTGAAGTTGCTCAGTCGTATCCAACTCTTTGTGACCCTATGGACTGCAGCCTGCCAGGCTTCTCCGTTCATAGAATCTTCCAGGCAAGGATACTGGAGTGGTGAGCCATTTCCTTCTCCAGGGGAAGTTCCCAAGCCAGGGATCGAACCCGGGTCTCCCGTACTGCAGGCAGACTCTTTACCATCTAAGCCTCCAGGGATGCCCTTCCAAAAACTGAAAGTAGGAGAAAGTAGGGAGATAAATATATTGATGGGGCTGATGAAGTCAAAGAACAGGTGAAATGAGAGACACTGAGCAGGCAGGCTGGTCACAGAAAGGACTTATGAATTAGTGAAATACAGATACAGGAGTTTCTGATGGAAAGAGGAGTTTTTTCTCATTTCAGTCCCCACTCCCATTCTACAATTCACCAGCTCCAGGACATCAAGCTGATTGCTTCATACTTCTGACGCCTCTTCCCCCCTCCACCATTAAAATGGCATTGTCAGTCAGTTCATTTGCTCAGTCATGTCCAACTCTTTGTGATCCCATGGACTGCAGAACACCAGGCCTCCCTGTGTATCACCAAATCCCCGAGTTTACTCAAACTTATGTCCATTGAGTTGGTGATGCCATCTCAACCGCCTCATCCTCTGTTGCCCCCTTCTCCTCCTGCCTTCAATCTTTCCTGGCATCAGGATCTTTTCCAATCAGTCAGTTCTTCTCATGAGGTGGCCAGAGTATTTGGAGTTTCAGCATCAGTCCTTTCAATGAATATTCAGGACTGATTTCCTTTATGATGGACTGAAAGGATCTCCTTGCAGTCCAAGGGACTCTCAAGAGTCTTCTCCAACACCACACTTCAAAAGCATCAATTCTTTGGCACTCAACTTTCTTTATAGTCAAACTCTCACATCCATACAAGACTACTGGAAAAACCATAGTTTTGATTAGATGGACCTTTGTTGGCAAAGCAATGTCTCTGCTTTTTAATACTCTGTCTAGGTTGATCATAACTTTTCTTCCAAGGAGTAAGAATCTTTTAATTTCATGGCTGCAGTCACCACCTGCAGTGATTTTGTAGCCCAAAACAATAAAGTCTGTCACTGTTTCCACTGTTTCCTCATTTATTTGCCATGAAGTGATGGGACCAGATGCCACGATCCTAGTTTTCTGAATGTTGCATTTTAAGTCAACTCGTTCACTCTCCTCTTTCACTTTCATCAAGAGACTCTTTAGTTCTTCTTTGCTTTAAGCCATAAGGGTGGTCTCATCTGCATGTCTGAAGTTATTTATATTTCTCCCGGCAATCTTGATTCCAGCTTGTGCTTCTTCCAGCCCAGCATTTCTCATGATGTACTCTGCATATAAGTTAAATAATCAGGGTGACAATTTACAGCCTTGACGTACTCCTTTCCATATTTGGAACCAGTTTGTTGTTCCATGTCTAGTTTTAACTGTTGCTTCCTGACCTGCATACAGATTTATCAGGAGGCAGGTCAGGTGGTCTGGTATTCCCATCTCTTTAAGGATTTTCCAAAGTTTGTTGTGATAAAATGGCATAAGTCAGTGTTTTTCAAATTTTAGTTTTATAAGAATCATCTGGATAGTACAGAATCCAAAGACTGATTTTTTTTATCTGAGTTTGGACCTCAGAGTATACATTTTCAACCAGTTTCCAAAGAAAGTAAGGTCACAATTTTATCAGTACTGCTATGGACTGGGCTATCTCACAGATAGCATAAACTAAAGAGATAATGTATAAAAATGTTACTTGGTATATAGCATGTATTCAAGTATCAGTTACTTTTCTCTTCTCAATGAATATTTATTTGTTGGTATTATAGGAACAGGTGAAGTATCAAAATGTAAAGAACTGTAATAAGTGTATTAGTAGAAGGAATTCTAACTACCCAAGTAAATTGCATTTGAGTCATTTTCAAGTTTTTACTTTTGACATTCCCAATCTCTCTTAGTCAAGTGATGCGAGTGCACAGACTGAAACAATACTGTAAAATAAAACTTCACAAATATTTCTGAAGTATTTTGGTCTAAGCATTGATTTAGTATATCACTGAGATAATATGGTTTTCAGAATTATTCTTTTATTCCCTAACCATTTATCTTATATTCTTTTGCCAAATAGCTCTTCACTCTGATAATTCCTATTCCTATATAGCCATTGTCACCAATAGCTACATAATTCTTGTTCTGCTATTGTGCACCCCCCACAGATCCAACTCAATTCGTGTATAGTTCATGAATAATTACAATAAATACAAACTAAGCTTTAACGAAGCAATAAAAAGAAGCTGATTAGCCCTAGATTTAATTGAGCTAAGAGTATTGATTCTATGCTGTTTCCTTCCAAGAAGACTTGGGTGATGGTAAAAAAAATAGATGCAAGTAATAAAACTGCTAACATAGAATGCTTATGAAGAATGCTATGGAAACAATGGAGAACAATACATGCTATTATTATATATGTATGTGTGTGTGTGTATATATATATATATATATATAGACACTTAAATTCACTGTTCAATTTAGCTCAGATTAGGTACAGACAAAACTATAATGGTTTCATATAATTCTCATTACATAATAAAGGGGAAAAAATCAATGCCTCAGGATAATTAGTATTATTTCCTAGAAATGACTTTTAAAATGAATTTATGGCTTCAGACCTTATTCAGTAGATACTGAACAAAACAACAGACAATGAAGTTTAAAGTACTTTTGCAGTTGAATTCAGGTCATATAAAGTGAATGTGGAATTTAACCCAGGCTCAATGTTCCCAGAGATTACTGATGCTTAAACACTTCTGCCCCCATCCAACACACACAGTTCTGCATTCCAGAATGAGCTAATTTCAGAAGACACACCCTTCTCTATAGGACTTGCTGTCCATTCTTATTCACAGCTCCTGTAAATTCAAATTTGCCTTCTTTATCTGCCTCCATAGAACCCCAAACCCACTTCCTTTTCTTTGAGATGTTCCCTATTAATGATCATCTTTCTATACAATAATCTGAATAAAACAATCTCCTTAATCACATAGGCCATATGTCCAGTCACACATCTTCCTGCTGCACAGGAATTGAGAATAGAATATTAAAGAATTTTTTCTTTTCAGGGTCTCTATCTTGTTCACTTGGCTAACTTCTTTTCTCTATTTAAAAAAAAAAAAAAAAAGTTTAGAAAACAGGTCAGACATCAAATTCCCATTACTTTTGAAAAAGTTTAACTTTTACACATCTATTTTGTGAGCCTTGAGGCCTTAAGCATTCCCAAGGCCTTATGTTTCTATCTGTACATACTTACTATTCTAAGTCTAAGAAAATAGCAAATAATTTTTGAAAAGGTGAAGGAATAATGAGGTCAAATTTAAGAAGAAAAAAAAAGAATAGCTTCAGGTTTTTGTTCTCTCCAGGTATTTGGTCTTGAATTGCTAATCTTCACAAAATTTTCCATCTATGAGCTTAGCATTTTACGGTGGTCATCTCCACCAAAATGAGTTCATCATGACACTGCCATTTGCATATTCTGGTTTACTGCTTGTACTGCCTGTACTTTTCTGGTGAAAATGAATTATGAACAAAGAGTTCTGCTCTCAACATTTATAATTAGGGTGTTAGCACTTCCTGTGCTTAGGTTTACTTTTCAATTCTCTTTTTTACTTCATTGTCCAACTTACATATTTTACACACTTCATCCTTCAGAAAACATCACAGATTTTCCTCACTGTTTTCCTTTCCATTTGAAACTAAAATGAGCTATGACAGAAAACAGATATTCACATGAGAAATGCTTTAGCCTTCCAGTCTTAGCTGGAGTTCTGCTCAAGTGCCTTAACCAAGACCTCTGTAGAGTTAGTCCCAAACAGGTCCCATGTTTTCTCCTCATTCAGCCTCCAATCCTATTACCAAATATTTGAGTCTCATTCTCAAAATTTTACACAGCAACTATATAAGCTAAGAGAATGTGACACCACTGTATAATATGGAGCATTCCACCTGTTTACTGATGTAGAAATTAATCTGCCACCAACACATAAAATTCCAACTGGTATAGGAGTCAAGATTTGCTTTTTACTTCTTATGTTTAATATTAACCATTACTATACATTCTTATTTTCATAATTTGTTGCATGACAGTAGGTTTACTTCTTACAAAGCTTGGTGACTTGTATTTGCTGAACTAAAATGAAGCATGACCTCTGTTTCATCCTAACACAATCATCCACCATAGTAACTAGAGCTATTATAGGTGATCCATAAACAGCTTTGAAAGAAAAAATAAATCATGCACTATATCATCTCTGCAAATGTTATTTTCATTCACATTACAACTAGACCTCAAGAATGTCATTTTCATACTGTTTAATTATATTGCAAATAACACAGAAAAAAAAAGAGGTGTATAAAAGGAGATGGAAGTTTTAGCAAAATATTCCAAAATCAAGCATTTATAACACTGCATGTAAGTATCATAATGACAATTACTATATATTTAATATTAACATTTCATAAAGATGCTGAAAGAAATGTGAAAATATTTTAACCACTCTAACTGCAGGCATTTTTATTGGCCACTTCACCATCAACATATGCTCATTTTCAGTCTAATATTTTACGTGCCAAGTTGATAATCAAGTTGAAATTATTCTTGGGTAAAATATACCATCACCTTACAAATATTCAATTAAATTCGAGTTAGTCATAGTTTTGATGTGCACCGTGATGCAGGAGGGAACCCTTGAAACATTAGATAGTTGCCAGTTATAAGTATTCCTTTCAAACTATAAATTTTTAGCTAAAGTAAAATTAAATGCTTTTGCTGAGAACTTATTGTTGAAGTTGTTTATAGTCAATAAATCTCCTTAGAAATTTATGTTGCTAAAGAGTTGAATGAAAGAAAAAGATATGCAATTAGTATAATGACCTGGGAAAAAGATTATTATGAATAGAAATCTGTCATCAGGGAAACCCAACTATTGATGGGCTTATTTGTAACCTTAATTTTAAAACTCCAGAATTAAAAAAAAAAAAAGAGTAAAAAAGAGCTATTAAGTAAGAGAACAGTACCTAAAGATATAAACATTCGCTTTATTTAACTTAGGTAAACAGTAATTTAAAAACAATTATCCCCATATATATCTTGGATTAGATTTCACATAGCTTATTTTTGACTATGGAAAAATAAGCAAAAATGAGTAACTTCAAGAAATTCTGGAAAGCAATCATGAGCTATTTATTGAACCTACTATCTTACAGTGATAAAAGGATATTCCCTTTGGCAGATTGTTCACTTTTCCCACAGAAAGAAAAGGAATAATTACTAAGGATCTCACAATATTGTTTTTCATAATATAAACAGAAAAAGATCCCAGTACCCATCCCAGGGGAGGTGGTTAGATAATTTATACACTACCTATGCTATAAAACACCATGAAGCATTTCAAATGAATAGAGTAGATATACATGTACTAAAATGCAAACAGAAACATGATATACTTTAAAAAGACATGAATCCTGTATTCAATAGATATTGAATAAAAATATTGAAAAAAAAATATTGAAAAAAAAGAAAATAAAAAAAAAAGTGTGTGTGTAGAGTGAATACAAATCTCTACTTCAAACTCCTGCTTCAAAAATATAACTTTAACGAATCTTTTCTGTAATTCAGTTTAATCTTTACGTTGTCAGTAGGTAAAATTTTAATCTCAATCAATTTGAGAGTACATTAATCTGTTTAGCCTACCACTCTCCCTCTCAGTTCCATATAACCCTGGGATCTTCCACAGTGCGAAGGCACTGTAAAACGTTAACATCTAACCCTTATTCCTTGGCAGGTATCCATGCTGGAGTAGACTAGGATTTATTCATCACTTATCTGATCTTCTGCTGTCACTACACATGGCTAGAATTTATGGTTCCCTTGACTGTGAGAGCAAAGCTCTTAGAAATAAACAACTTTTGAGTAAGGAAGTTCAGGAATGCTTATGCTGCAAAATTATCTGTGTCGGACATAGCTAGGTAGTGACTCTCCTTACAGGATTAAAAAACAAAGCCAAAGTTGAGGTGGGGAAAACAAATTACTCTTTCCTCCCTCAGTTTAATATCAGCCAAAATTAGTTCAAGCTAAGGTGGGGACAGGGTAGAAATATAGACACTTTCTAACTAAATTTGTTACTAAAAAAACTCTTTGTAAAGCATACACCCTTTTAATAAAAGGCAGTCGTTTTTTTTTTTCTTTTCATTTAGAGCTCAAGAGAGAATGTGGCAAAAAAATTCTTTCAAATCACTTGACAAATTTAAATGGAATCTGGAAAGTCCGACACAAAATATCTAATAATGAGCTAAGAAGCTAATCATAAATTATGGCTCTCACAGACTTTAGAAGATTAGAAAACATGCCAAACAGAATAAATAATAGGAAAACCAAATAGTCCCATATCTACTAAAATACAAATATATAATTAAAATATTTATAAATGATCAAATCCCAGATGTCTTCTCTGCCAAATTCCACATATATATAAAATCAGAGTTTTTATACATATATACACACACCTATACATTTGTTTCTTGCTTGATTTTATGAGGTCAGAAAATTCTCAATTTCAAAATCTTACTAGGATATCAAAAGGACAACAATCAGAGGCAATGGAAACCTCTCTCATAATCATAGTTGAAAATCCTAACTAATGTATTATCAAATTGAATCTATCTCTGTATAAAAAGAATAATATATGCATCATGACCAACTGCAGTTACAATCAAAAGAATGCATGAGCAAAAGTCACTTAATTCGCCATAGAAACAGAAAAATGGGAAAAGACTAATTTACTTCAATAAATATGGAAAACTAACTTAATAAAACTTAATATTCATTAATGATAAAAAAAATCTGCCATTGGCAACAACAAAGGGATTACACTAATAAAACAGAGAAGACAAATTCTGGATGATCTCTCTCATATGTAGAATCTAATAAATAAATAAACCATATTCATGGATTCATAGAAAAGATTAGTGGTTGCCAGAAGCAAAGGAGGTGGAAGAAATGGGTAAACTGTTTTTGTTGTTCTATTAGTTTAAATAAATTGAAAAAAAAAGTGCTCATTGGTTCAAAGAGGATAAATAAGGTTTATGAGACATGGGGTCTCTTTATATAAGGTAACTAAAATGAAAAGCTGCTAGCAAACTACACTAAAACTATGTTAGTTTTTGTAAAGAGGTGTATGGTTATCAGGGGTCAGAAAGCTTGCAGGCATTTTAGAATTCTAAAATTAATAAAATTTAGAATTATCATTGGTACATATAAAAATCGTCAACATTCAATATAGCCAATGGTGAAATATTTTTTTCCTTAAGATTGAGAAGGACACATGAATGTCCATTCTCACAACTTCTATTTAAATATCCAACTCCTATTCAACTCAATAAAGCAAGAATAAGAAATGGAAATCACAAAGATTAAAGAGTAAAATTAAATGTCAGTTTTGCAACATCAAGATTATACACATAAAAATTTTTAAATAATATCCCCTCAAAACTGTTAGAATAAATTCCTGAAGTGTGCTAAAATAAATACCAATATAAAAAATTCAAGTGTAATTCAATATACCATTAGAAGATATTTAAAAATCAAATTAATAAACAAAATAATTTATCATAACTTCAGAAAACTTCAATACCAAAAATAAACCTAATGAATACTGTTCGAACATTCACCTAAAAAAAAAAAAAAACAAACTATAAAATAGTGAAAATAAATGAAGCCTATATGTTTTCACTACCCATGTTCATAGATTGGAATGCTCAATATTTATAATGTCAGTTTTCCCAAAATTACTCTATAGATGTTATGCATCCTCAAACAAAATTTCAGAATTTTGATTTGGATTCCACAGTTCATATGGAAATCCAAACAACCAAAGACATCTGAAAAGCTGCAGTATTAGCAATTAATGCAATGTGATATCGGCACTTGACAAAAAGAATATGTAAATACCCTTAAGACATGAAAAAGGTGCTCAAACTCATTAGTCATCAGGAAAATTCAATTTCAGTCTGAGTGATAGACCACATCAACAGAAATCAGCAAAATTACAAAGACTAACAGACAATAAATGACAGAAATAGTGGTACTATTTATGCTGAATTGATGGGCTGTATATTTGTATATCCATTATGAAAAACTATTTAGCAGTATTTATGATTTGTACATTAATGATTTGTAGTTAATGATTTGTGCATTCTAAATCCAGCTGTTTTACTCCCTGGCATGTATAAATCATGCATGTAAAAATGTGGACAAAATTATATGTGTGTGTGTGTGTGTGTTAGTTGCTTAGTTGTGTCCAACTCTTGTGATTCCATGGACTGTAGCCCAGCAGGCTCCACTGTCCATGGAATTCTCCAGACAAGAATACTGGAGTGTATTCGTATTCCCTTCTCCAATATAAATAGAAACATTACTTTCATAGTCCCAAACTGCAGTAATGTGATTGAATTTCACACACACACACACACACACACACACACACAGAGTAAAATATCAAATGGTATATAAATTTCAAAAATAGGACAGCTTGTACTTTTCCCAGTTCTGCAAAATCATTGATCTGACATCATCCCTCCATGTTTGGTGATTATATCATCCTGGTAGAGTGTCTTCTCCAAACTTGTGTCATGACCTTCTACTCTCAGCACAAGGAAAATGATTCATTCCTTTTCTAATTGAAGATTTTCCTTGTGGTTGACTTTCCCTTGTCTATTCTCTGGTGTACCATCACTATTTCATAAAGCAACCTTATGGTATTTCAGGAGCTACAAACAACTGGTCTCCAGGTATACAACCTTAAACATGTTTTGAATTATATATTTTATTTGATATTTACAAACACATGCTTCTGAAACCTTCTAAATGGATGGAAAACCCAGCTAAAGGCAGATTCAATCCCATGTGGCAACTGCCAGCCATGAACTGAACAGAAGCTACCTAGTAGGGCACACCCACCCTAGTTAGCATAATCCCTCCCTGACATAAGGATTGCATAAGCATTTATCCTAACCACAGCTCATTTGTTTTTTCTCGGTCACAATGGGGATTTTAACTAATTGCTTGCTTGTTTCCCTTCAGTCCTGTTGGATTCTTTGCGACCCTATTGGATTGTAGCCTGCCAGACTCCTCTGTCCATGCAATCCTCCAGGCAAGAATACTGGAGTGGGTTGCCATTTCCTATTCCAGAGGAACTTCCTCACTCAGGGATCAAACCCACATCTCTCGTGTCTCCTGCATTGGCAAGCGGGCTCTTTACCATTAGCGCCACCTGGGAACTTCTATTAAATTTCCTAAAGGGCTACCAAGCAGCTCTTGCCATTTCCAAATTTAGAAATTCCTCTTGCCTCTGAGACTAACTCCTTATAAAGGCAAGAAACAGTTAGTCTTTGTGCTATTAAAACCTGCTTCCAGTTTATTCTTCCAGTGGGGCTGAAGATGAGTCATCTCTCAAAGGTTGATTTTCCAGAATTCTCTTATATGAGAGCAATTTGACAGCAACTAAGGTGTCCATGACTTCTTTTAAACCTGTTTCCCTTCACTGAAATCTGTTTTTAAGGATATGTGCTACACAGAATTTTAGCAAGTTACCCTTTCGTTTTTCGCCTGAAATCACATAGAGTAGTTCTCTATTGTGACATATTGTGGGCTTCCCTGATAGCTCAGTTGGTAAACAATCCGCCTGCAATGCAGGAAACACCAGTTAGATTCCTTGGTCAGGAAGATCCACTGGAGAAGGTATACACTACCCACTCCAGTATTCTTGGGCTTCCCCTGTGGCTCAGCTGGTAAAGAATCCGCCCTCAATGTGGGAGACCTGGATTCGATCCCTGGGTTGGGAAAATCCCCTGGAGAAGGGAAAGGCTACCCACTCCAGTATTCTGGCCTGGAGAATTCCAGGGACTGTATAGTCTATGGAGGCACAGAGTCGAACATGACTAAAAGACTTTCAGTTTCACTTCCATTGTAGCATAACAAATCATCAAATCTCAGCAACTGCGACGTGTAATCTTACAATTTCGCACATAAGTCGGCCAGGCCAGACTCACCTGTATCCTCTGCTTTGGGTCTCAGGAGGCAGCCATCAAGGTGTCTTCCTGACAGCGGCTCCAGGGTTAGAAGAGGTGGCTCCCAGATTCATGGAGGTGGTTGGCCCCAACTTCCTGCTGACGGCTGACAGGAGGCACCTCAGGCCCCTAGTGACCCCTCAGCTCCTGGAGGCCACCAGCATCTCCCGAAGGCAGCCCACGGTTCCTGGTAGCAGTCTGGTACCAGGAGGCCTACGAGGCACGTGTTAGTACTGAGCAGCGTCCATCACTTTGCTAAACCCCACAGTTGAGAAGCCAGCTAGGCAGCCACTATGCAGTTAGACTGGCGGTCTTAGTACAGAGGCCTGAAAGTTTCCTTCCGCCCAACCACCACGTCCATTTCCTGGACCTGAGCCTTGAAGAGCAGCAGGCCAGCGAGGGCCCGCGGGGGATGCTCTTCCAGGCCGTGGCCTGCTGGTGACCCTTCAGACTTGGCCGCCACGGCCTTGGTCACCACAGCCTCGGCCGGCCTCGCCTTGGACTTCAGGTAGGCTCCCAGGTGGAGCAGAGACACTCTTGAGGCCCAGGCCCGGGCCTGCTGGGAAGTGCCCTGAACCTGCACACCAGGCTGCAGATGGAGACCTGGTGTGGCCAGAGGACACCCTGCAGCCCCCAGAGCTCACTGCCCGCCTGCCTCCCTTGCGCGCCGCACGGCAGATGAAGACCCCGCTCCTGACCGGAACTCTCGGCCACTCCCACCGCATCTGCGCCTGGGCCCAAGGTTGTCATGCGAAGGTAGGAAACCTGTTTGCATTTCTTAAAGCCTTGAGAAATGCGTTAAAAAACCTTGCAGACATTAAAAGGATGAGTAAACTTACAAGTGTAAACGCAAACCTTTTTCCAACTCAAAGCAAGTAACACTGAAGATCAAATTTCTTAGCAAATTTCAAGTGTGCATTACAGAATTATTAACTATAGTCAATATGTTTCTTGATCTTTTTCTTTTTAACCTTAAAATTAGTTACATTGACTTCCCACGATATTGAAAAAAAAACTTAATGAATGATATTTGGTGTAAACGAGATTTCTTGACCACTCTCTTTTTTCAGTTAAAACCAATGATCCCAGTTTAGGGAATAAAAATATGACCTTCCAAATAAATTAACAGATACATTATTTTCCACATATAACATGCCAACATTAGCTTAAATAGTAATACATGGAATAACTGGAAATAATGATTGACTTAGATGCCATTTTAAAAGAAAATATCTCTACTTGTCTTTCACACAGATGAATAAATGTAAATATATAATTTGTAGACAATAGAGTAGGTGGAAGCAAATAAGGAAAAGCTGAATCTATTCACTGAAAAATAAAGAATTATATAATGTACTAATCTGAATTTATGCATACAAATTCAGGAAGCTTCAAAGCAGGAATTTGGGGCAATAGATGTTTGTCATCAAGTTTTTATAAATAACCAGAATCTATACTGATAAATAATATATAGGAACTACAAGTGTAAATGTCTTCAAGAAACACTATGAAATAGTAGTTTAGATTCTGTTTAGAAAATCATTCAAAGTATGTGTGGGTTTGGAGGTGGAGGGGATGTCAGCTAATCTATCAAAGCTGCTGCTGCTGCTACTGCTAAGTCACTTCAGTCGTGTCGGACTCTGTGCAACCCCATAGACGGAAGCCCACCAGGCTCCGCCATGCCTGGGATTCTCCAGGCAAGAATACTGGAGTGGGTTGCCATTTCCTTCTCCAATGCATGAAAGAGAAAAGTGAAAGTGAAGTCACTCAGTCGTGTCCGACTCTTAGGGACCCCATGAACTACAGCCTACCAGGCTCCTCCGTCCATGAATTTTCCAGGCAAGAGTACTGGAGTGGGGTGCCATTGCTGCAAAGCTACTCAAATAGTTCATTTTAATACTACTTTGAACTTAGTGCCTAATTTATTCAAATCTATTTTTTTCTTTCCTCCCTCTCTCTCCCTGTTGAAGTGAATAGACTATCATATAGTGGATAATAATGTAGCCTCTACGTTCAAACTTAGCAAGTCCGAGTGCTCACTTTATATTGTATGATGGTTTGGTAATTAATGAGATAGTACATGTATTAAGTTATATAACAATGCCTAGTACATAAAAAGTGACCAATATATCTTGACTATTTTTATCAAGGAAAAAAAATACACACATGCATATATGAATGTATGAGCATTATACATATAGGTATAGGTATACACTTATATATGCTGTCATATGTAATATGCAAAAATATGATATGAACACATACCTATTTTTCCACATCAAATTAATAAAAATATAGGCCAACATATTTTTGTATATTAGCCTATAACTTATATATAACTTACATATAACTTAAGTTATACAAGTATGTAAATATATAACTTATACTTTAGCATTTCACAGTAACTGAGCCACAAAATATTGAATTAAGTGTTTAAGTGACAGGACTTGACAGCTTCCAAAAGTCAAAGTGAAAGAGAAAAGTGTCATTGGTGGAAACCACATTGTGGACTACTTAATACACTTTAACTGTTAGCTAAGGAATTTGTAAACTTCCAAAGATGAATAATTATCAAATGCTCCCTATCCAACTATTTTATAACTTACTTTAGTATTAGGTCTCAGCTTAGTATCCTTCCATTATTGAGACTATGACATTTTACTGTAAACTTTCCAAACAGTTTTATTCCTTCTAATGCAATTCTGCAGATTTTAACTGTGTACTGTCAATTATGTCATAAGCATAAACAGTGACATATTAAAATATGAAAATAGCATTTTTACTTAAATATACTACATTTGCAAATTTGAGTACCTTAAATTTATCATTTATATATAAAAAACTACTCCAATACATTACAGCAATAATGTAATGTGCTGTTAATATGACCTATATCACCAAGATAAGACTAATTACTCCACAATAAAATGCAATATGTCACCAAATGGTGCCAAGGATACAGAGAAACAATTTCACATACTTTGGTGGTGAGAATGTAAAATGGCACAACCACTCTGAAAAATATTTTGGCAGTTTTTAAGAAAACCACAAAAACTAAAAATGTTCTTTATATATGACTCAGCAACCTCACTACTAGCCTTTTATCCCAGAGAAAATCAAACTTATGTTGATACAAAAACATGCATGTTATACTTTATTTGTAATAGCCCGAAACTAAAAACAACCCAAATGGCCTTCTGTAGATTAATGGTTAAACAAACCGGGGTGCATCCATATCATGAAGCACTATTTGACAATAAACAGGAACGAGCTACTTCTACTCAGAACAATTAGAGTAATCGCAAAGGACTTATACTGGAAGAAAAAAGCCTTACTCACACACACACAAATATATATATATATATATATATGCATTGTGTGCTTGCATTTATTTGACATTCTTTAAATGACAAAATTATAGGGATAGGCTGGAAGGAGATGTTAATGAAAGGCATAAACTATGAAAAGGTAGCAAGAGAGATCTTGTGGTGAAAAAACAGTTCTATATCTTGAGTGTAGACACATGTATACACATACACACACATACAAGTGCAGGTAAAACTAGTGAAATCTGAAAAAGTTCTGTGGATTGTATCGATATCATTTTCCTGGTTTTGACTGTGTCAAAGATAAGCAAATTCAGATACCGATGGTGAGGGCATGTTCTACTAGTGCAGCAAGAAAAGAATACAGCATGAATTCAACTTTTATTCTTATCATAAATAACTGGGTACTTTAAGGGAAGATGAGAAGTTATGGAGGATGAGCAGAGGCTTAGTAGAGTTAAGAAAGTGAAAAAATACAAAAATCTGGAAGTGGGTGGTTCAGTTCAGTTCAGTCGCTCAGTTGTGTCCTACCCTTTGTAACCCCATGAACCACAGCACGCCAGGCCTCCCTGTCCATCACCAACTCCCGGAGTCCACCCAAACCCATGTCCATTGAGTTGGTGATGCCATCCAACCATTTCATCCTCTGTCATCCCTTCTCCTCCTGCCCTCAATCTTTCCCAGCATCAGGGTCTTTGCAAATTAGTCAGCTCTTCACATCAGGTGGCCAAAGTATTGGAGCTTCAGCTTCAACATCAGTCCCTCCAAAGAATACCCAGGACTGATCTCCTTTAGGATGGACTGGTTGGATCTCCTTGCAGTCCAAGGAACTCTCAGGTGGTCTGGTATTCCCATCTCTTTCAGAATTCTCCACAGTTTATTATGATCCACACAGTCAAAGGCTTTGGCATAGTCAATAAAGCAGAAATAGATGTTTTTCTGGAACTCTCTTGCTTTTTCGATGATCCAGCAGATGTTGGCAATTTGATCTCCAGTTCCTCTGCCTTTTCTAAAACCAGCTTGAACATCTGGAAGTACACAGTTCATGTATTGCTGAAGCCTGGCTTGGAGAAGTGGGTGGTTAGTTCCTGTGAAACCCATCTGCGTTTGCTGACTGGCCCTTTTCAAATTTAGGTTCCTATCCTGCCACAGAGACTGGGAGACAGGGGCCCCAACTTCAACTGCTGACTGCAAGAAACAGTAATTTCTTTTGGCAACCTTGAGTTTTCTCAGGCAGATACTTTATTATAAGAAGCTCTAGTCATTCTAGCAATGAAGCCTTTCCCTGTTAGAATCTAGTATTTGTTTAAGTCTTTATGGGTCAAGGTTGAGGCCTAGTAGAGAAGAAGTCTCAGAGGAGCCTGGCTAGAGTTTGGTCAATTAGAGAACTTTGTCAACTGTAGTTACATAAGATGTCACCATTAGGAAAAACTGAGTTACTGGTATACCATCTCTTTACTATCTTTAAAACTTCCTGTGAATCTATAATTATTTCAAAGTAAAAAGATTAAAAATATACAATATGTTTATTATATGATCATAATTTATGGCTGATAATCTTAAGGTGTTTAGAATTTGCCATAATCATTAGAGCAGTATAAAGGAGAGAGAATTTTGTAATCTGCCAGTATTCATTAAGGATTCATAAAAAGTCTTTTTCTTACCGATATATTCTTAACATTAGGCAGTGTACCTTCCACATTTTAGGTGCTTAGTTAGTTTTGTATAGTAAAAGAATATATGGATGATCAGCTTATCAGTGTTTATTAGGATTATCCAATTCTCTTTAACAAGACTTTATATTCACCAGAAATTTTGTATTTAGTAGCCTTATTTAGTAAAAAGCACAGTTTCTGTCTTTTATCTTGAGAGAGTATACTCTTTACAACATAGTACAGGAAAATAATGTTCCATCCTGAATTTTCTGGTTTTTAAACATATATATTGAGTTGTTTTTCACTGTGAATCTATACATTGGTATTAGGTGTCATTCAGTGGTCATCTTTGAGTTACAGTACAGGAAATCCATTTTCTTGATTAGATTCCTACATTAATGGAATCAGTATTCCAGACAAGAAAACTAAAAGCCATGTCCTAGGCTATTAATAGTGATCTAGGATTCCGTGAAAACATACAAGAAGCTCCTTCTATTTTTTATAATACAATTATGTAAAATTTAAAAATAAAATAAAATTTAAAAAAATAAAAAAAATAAAAATTAATGTACGTTGTTCTTGTTAACAACATTGTTAAGGTGAATTGCTTGTAGGAAACAGTATTCAACAGCAATCTGCATGGTACCGGAGTAACATGGTAATAATTTAGCTTTTCCTTTATCTAGAGTGAGATAAAGGAAAAGCTAAATTATTTGAGAGTTCCATCTCACCAGGAATTTCACTCAAGTCAGACTTGACCTCAAATAGATAGAAGACTCAAATATTATAGAATCTCTAGTCTGCTGTGAAATATTCCTCAATACAGCTTATAACTTATACAGTTTTCTCCTTTGCATCTTTGTATTTCTGAAGCACAAGCACAGTGGCATAGAGTGTTCTAGCCCTCAAAGGTCAGAGCCACATGTACAGTACAAGGTCTGAACGTTGGCTCAACTCCATGTCAGCACACTGTCAAAATAAAGAATGATGTATAAATCTATACACTCTGCCAACAACAGCATATAAACTACCTGGAGTTTATCCAGCTCTACACAGAGGGCACCTTTATGCAGCAAGCCCAGAATATTCTTATGATGTCATGTTGGTGAAGGATGCTATCAAGGGTAGAAATTTGTGGAATTTTCAACAATAATAGATAGTGCATCTTTCCGAATGTTTATATTCTATGTATCCTTTGTATTAAAAAATAAGTATTTTGTGTTTATTGTATAATTTATTTAAATAATTGTATGTGTTTTAAATCGGAGAAGGCAGTGGCACTCCACTCCAGTACTCTTGCCTGGAAAATCCCATGGATGGAGGAGCCTGGTAGGCTGCAGTCCATGGGGTCGCTAAGAGTCGGGCACGACTGAGGGACTTCACTTTCACTTTTCACTTTCATGCATTGGAGAAGGAAATGGCAACCCACTCCAGTGTTCTTGCCTGGAGAATCCCAGGGACAGAGGAACCTAGTGGGCTGCCCTCTGTGGGGTCGCACAGAGTCGGACACGAGTGAGGCGACTTAGCAGCAGCAGCATGTGTTTTAAATATAAATTTTTGAAGCATAGAGATATATGTCAGAAATATTAAAAATCATTTAATACAGGTGAAAACCAGGTTCCTGTGAGTGGAAATGGATTATCATAGGAAGAATTTTAAGAGAATAAAGAATGAATTGAGAAGGAGACAAAAGATTGATACAATTAGGCTTAGGTGATTTCTAGTTGTGCAGTACCTGGAGTGCAGCTCCAGTCTTGGGTTACTAGAAACTGTCATTTGAGGAATTTCTACTTTTTACTTGGAAGTATTTCATTAAAATACACATTGAGAGAGGATAAACACTCTATCAAGGATTGGATCGGCTTGCAACTAAGAAATGCTAGCAATCCAAATGTTGCAGAAAGCCAGATACAGAAGTTAATGATACAGCTCACAGAGCTAACCTCTTAATCATGATTGTGACTTGAGACTTTTCACACTGTAATAAACTCTGATATCATTTTTTATGCACAAATAGCTATTTCCCTAGGTGGTGATCTCCAATGTGGGTAGGAGACTGAGAGAGGAAAAGAGCATCAAGTCATAAAAACTATACTGAGTAAGGAACAAAGTAAATTTGATGCTTCTAGTCATCAAGATGGAAAACTTTTAATAGTGAGGTTGCTACCAGTGGTAAAAAAAATCAAAAGAGAGCTTCCTATTTAAAATATCCCTCATGCTTTCCTCATAATAACTTCTTCTGTTGCTGAAGCTGAGACAAGTGAGTTGCTGACTCTTTTAAGCTTATTTCAAAAAGGAAAGGTGATTCTGGGCTTTTCTGACCCTATCCAAAAAGTCTAGAAACATTTCTCTTTCTAATATCTTAAGAAAGGTACATTAAAAAGGCTGTTTTTCATTTATTTTAAATAAGAAAAAAGAGAGATGTTGCAGAACTTTATGACATATAGTAAAATGCCACACCCCATGCTATTTTCCATTTCCTAAAATATTATCACTATTTTTTTTGAAGAGATGGAACAGTAGCACTATTTATAGCTCTTTTCCTTTAAAATTGGTAGAATATAACAATTTCCTTTTAAAGTTGTATAAAATGTAATATTATTATCAAGTTTTCAAACCATAACTTTATAAGTAATATAAATTGTGATATTTACAATTGTAGGGGAGAAAGACTTTTCCTTTCTTCTAAGCAAGGTTCTTTGATTGGCCTAACAATTAATTGACATAAAACAGATTAACAAGAGAAAAATAAATTTAATTTCATGTTTATAGAATCCCCAAAGATATGAGACTCAAAGAAGTGACCAAAGCAGGTGACTTTTATACCTTTAAGACAAAGAAACAGTAAGCTTTTGAATAATTGACAAGATTGGGCTTGGGAGAGTAAATTAGTGAAGAAATAATATGTTTGTTTATAGAGTCTTCTCAGACCTAAATTCCCTGTATCTTGATAAGGATTCCTTGTTCCCTCCTGGTACAGGGAGGGTATCTTTCCCATGAAAACTTTATCTTCTGTGTTCAGAGGGACAAGGGAAGGTCAAAGTGTTCTTGCATCCTCTGTTTCTTAAATAACTTTAATTCAAAATAGTCAACATGCCAGAGTAGCACACTTTGTCATGTTAAATTACTGAGTACTTTAGATCATGTCCAAATGTTAATTGATTAGTCATTTCTATAGTTAAAACTTCTTAGTTTAAAACATTCATTTTGCTTCAAAAAAGTTATTTCTCCTGATTTATCAGAAATAAAATGGAAAAGGATAATCTCCCTTATAAATTGAAAATCCTTTTGCTTTGAATTCAAATGAAGCTTCTTCTACAATCTGGAATTTGAATTCTCAGAAACATTTACTTGTGTTACTTGAAAAATAGCCTTGACTTAAAAAAGAGCTACTGAACTGTTTAGTTATAAACAAGCAATTTGTATATTTAGTTTAAATATTTAAAACCAACTTGTGTATTAATCATAAAATGAAGACAGAAATGAAATCTCATTACACGCTTGAAAAAATACTGATCATTTACTTTAAGAAAATTTACGTTTAAATTGTATTTCTATCCATGCAGTTCATATAAATGGTCTTCTTAAATTTCACAAATGCATTTTTATATATTCTAAAAATCTACATTAAGCAAACAAGAAATCCTTCTTATTTTTATTCCACAGTTATTGAACTGCAAGGTACAAATAACAAACTCATTATCACACTTCAGTTTGTTTTGGAGAACTATTATAATTTAGTAGAGAGAAGAATTTCAGTAGAAGGATGATGCGTAACTGCTAAATGTAGCATAGAATATTTAGGTTGTAAATAGTAGAATATAAATGATATGTTACCACTATTCTTTTCACCCTTCTCTTAACTCAAGAAAACTTTGGTGTGTAATATCAAACTCTATAAATTCCTACAGTTTATTTCTTAAGGATTCAGCTCAGGAAACATGCTGTATTCTATTAAATCATTACAAATTTCCTTCTAAGAACTACTGGGCACATAATATTCTGTTTTTGCAATTAGATGAACTAAATAAAGATTTATCGCAATGTTTACTTTGCCTGAAGTTGAAAAAACTGATTGGATGAAGCAAAATTATTTTCCTGGTGTCAGAGTTTATTGTTCTGATGAAAAGTGTTTCTTCTTTTCTTTATATTCAGTTCAGTTCAGTCGCTCAGTCGTGTCTGACTCTTCGCGACCCCATGAATCACAGCACGCCAGGCCTCCCTGTCCATCACCAACTCCAGGAGTTCACCCAGACTCACATCCATCGAGTCAGTGATGCCATCCAGCCATCTCATCCTCTGTCATCCCCTTCTCCTCCTGCCCCCAATCCCTCCCAGCATCAGAGTCTTTTCCAATGAGTCAACTCTTCGCATGAGGTGACCAAAGTACTGGAGTTTCAGCTTTAGCATTATTCCTCCCAAAGAAATCCCAGGGCTGATCACCTTCAGAATGGACTGGTTGGATCTCCTTGCAGTCCAAGGGACTCTCAAAAGTCTTCTCCAACACCACAGTTCACAAGCATCAATTCTTTGGCGCTCAGCCTTCTTCACAGTCCAACTCTCACATCCATACATGACCACAGGAAAAACCATAGCCTTGACTAGATGAACCTTTGTTGGCAAAGTAATGTCTCTGCTTTTCAATATGCTATCTAGGTTGGTCATAACTTTCCTTCCAAGGAGTAAGCGTCTTTTAATTTCATGGCTGCAGTCACCATCTGCAGTGATTTTGGAGCCCAGAAAAATAAAGTCTGGCACTGTTTCCACTGTTTCCCCGTGTATTTCCCATGAAGTGATGGGACCAGATGCCATGATCTTCATTTTCTGAATGTTGAGCTTTAAGCCAACTTTTTCACTCTTCTCTTTCACTTTCATCAACAGGCTTTTTAGTTCCTCTTCACTTTCTGCCATAAGGGTGGTGTCATCTGCATATCTGAGGTTATTGATATTTCTCCTGGAAATCTTGATTCCAGCTTGTGCTTCTTCCAGTCCAGCATTTCTCATGATGTACTCTGCATATACAGCCTTGACGTACTCCTTTTCCTATTTGGAACCAGTCTGTTATTCCATGTCCAGTTCTAACTGTTGCTTCCTGACCTGCATACAGCTTTCTCAAGAGGCAGATCAGATGGTCTGGTATTCCCATCTCTTTCAGAATTTTCCACAGTTTATTATAAGGTAAAAGCAATTATTAAGTTCTGACTCTTACAGATACTCTAATAGTATAGTAATGAAATTAATTGAAACAATCATTTATTTAAAAACCACTATTGAATGTTATTTGAATATGTTTATTTCAGTTTATTTTGCTCAGTATAATGTGGGCTAATAGTTCTTCACACATATACTTCAGAACCAAGATTCTGCCCAATAAATCAAAGTATGTGTTGGGAACTGTTTGTACAATCTAGCATTGTAGGGAATAAGGCTTATGTAAAAATTAGTAAAAAGTATAACATTTTAAAAACATTTTTTGTATATTAGAATTAAAGAATTTTAAATCCAAAAGGAAGTATATATAAAGTCCCCAAATCAAAGGAGCATCATTGCTATAAACTTTGCCATAAACTTCAAACATCATTTTGCACACAAGTAATTTTTAACACCTGGCATTTTTTTCCTTTGGTAGTTCTTTTTAAATAATAGATTCTAGCCTTAGGTACAGTTCTACTTTTAATTTAAGTGGAAATCTAAAAGCATAAAATTCTCCTTTGTAGACAATATTCTGCTACTGCACATAATTGTTAGAGGATAGGCCATGCCTGACCTTGTAGTCTTCATAATAAAGGACCTCATCTAGTTATTCACCTCACACTAGAGAAGAATAACCCCTCCTTCAAAATTTGAAGATATACACAATGTTTTTATATAAATTAAAAAATGGAAACATTTTTAAATGGAGACATGATGTGGGGTTCGCAGCCCTTAACAAATTTATCCTAAATTATCACTAATATATCTATGACAACTCAGAGACAAGATGTATCTCATGAAACATATAAAAAATTTAGACTAATAATCAATAAAACTATTTCCAGAATCTGAGAGTTTTCTGAGCTATAATCAGACATGACTAGAGCTATGCTCAAAATTTCAAGTATTAACTCACAAAGGTTTGGAATTGTAAACATTTATTTGCCTTTGTTTATACAGAAGGGTCAGGGAGATCCCCTGGAGAAGGAAATAGCAACCTACTCCAGTATTCTTGCCTGGGAAATCCCATCGACAGAAGTATCTGGCAGGCTATAGTTCATGGGGTTGAGAAGAGTTGGACACAATGTAATGACTAAACCACTATATGCAGAAGGGTAGATATTATATAAAGAGATGCTGACACCACTAAAGAGCTCTGTTTCTACGCCAATCTGGAAATTAGACAGGGGACTCTTTTCTAAAAACAGTCTGTTCAGATATCCTCATCCACTTCTCCCCCAGTAGCTCTCCCTGGACAACTGGGCTTTTTGTTCAAGGACCAGTTCTAGAATATACAATGGCATCTGTCATTAAGCCTTGTAATGACAGACACCATCCCACCCATCTTCTGGTCCTTCATGATCTCATGCCTAATTCTCCAGGGTGGGAAACAGACAAAAAATTAGCAACCAAGGTTGAAAAATAAATAATCACAATGAAACAATCCAGAAGTGTCTTAAGAACAAATCTTTGGATGACATTTTGCAGCAGATTTGCAGTGCAATCATTTGGACTTCCCAGGTGGCGCAGTGGTAAAGAATCTGCCTACCAATGAAGGACATGCAAGAGATGCGATTTTGATCCCTAGATTGGGAAGATCTCCTGCAGTAGGAAATGGCAACCCACTTAGTATTCTTGCCTGGAAAATTCCATGGACAGAGAAGCCTGACAGTTTACAGTCCATGGGGTCACAAAGGCTCGGACATGATTGAGCACACAGTACATAAAACCTACTGTTAAATAATTAGTAAAACAAAGACACTTGATAATCTCAGAGATACGGTGAAGAAAGCCTTACGCTCAATAGAAATGAAAACAATAGTCAACAATAGAAATGAAACATTTCATGGAGAAAATTTGGCTGTATAACTTGTGGTCTATGTGAAGGAAGCTAAAAGATTACTTGACTTTATGCATTTAATAGAATATTTTTAAAAAAATGATTAATAATAGGTTAAGTTTAAGAGAAAGCTGATTTTGTGTCCTCTGCAAGTTCAATGATATGATTGTTCCACAGGTAATATTTACATTACTATCTTGCAATAAAAATTATTTATGACCTTTTATCTTTCAAAATCAATGATGTAGTATGAAAGAATTATAGCCATGTAGTAAAATGTTAATGTTATAAACACATTGTGAAAGGAATTATGTCATTGAAGACCTGAGAGGAAGGAGAGGTTGGAGAGTTACGGCAGTACTAGTTTCAGTGTGTATATAAAAAGTCAAAATCTACTATATAAATTTCATGATTCAAGTTATATTTGAACACTGTATTCAGATTTATAAAAGTGATAAAAAGGAAAACCAAAGTAAAAATTAAGAAAGATTGGAAGTAATTTAGGGCAACTGGGAAGATTGTATAGGACAACTATCAGTCTCATCTCTAGTAGTAGAGTATAAAAAGATAGGCTTGATGTTGATAAATAGGAAATAATGTATAAGCACATTATTTACAATTATAAAGGTGACCACCAGAAGAACAAATAATAGAAACTATCAAATAGTATGATTTCCAGGGGGAAGTTTTTCCTCACTGTTCTTTAACTTTTAAATGCTCTTATCAGTTTTGAGATTTAAAAAAGAAGTAAGGAAAATAACAAGTTCTTAGTTAAATCATAAGCCCATAAGAAGCTGAGATGAATAAGTATTAAATTAATGTGTTAATTGAACTTACCCACTCTATAAGTAATAAAATAGAGTATAAATATTGAATAGTCATTTTTAAAAAGGCACTTAGGTCATGTTATTTATTTCTCCCTATAATCACTAGCTATTAAAAGCTGCTTGATAAAGTTGAACATGAAACACAGTGCTTCTCTAGGCCAGGATTACATTTGTAAAAATATCCAGAACCATGAAGGACACAACTATAGAGAGGTATACATAAGACAATGAAACCACAACACTTAGGTGGCTGCAGTCAGAAGGAGTGTCAGATTCTGGGACAAAACAGTTTTGCATAGATAGAAAAAGTGTTTTCTGCACTTTGGGAAATACTTTCCAGGTGTGACCTAGCCTGGACGTTGTTTTCTTTCTCCTAAAACTAGGTTACTCTTTATAACCCCCCTCCTAGCATTGGAGCACAAACATAAAATTGTTCCTTTGAGGTCAAAGGCAGTTTTAACAGGCACAGTTTTATCAAGACTGAAGAAAATATTCCCCTTTAAGTTTCCAGATGATATGAGATTGTGCAAAAGATAACAGAGAAAATAACATGATATAATCTGAGCTCCAGAAAATCAGATGATGAAAAACCTATACTTGGCACCTGAATTTCTTATAACTATAGAGAAATAATGACAAAAAATGACTATGCCAAAGCCTTTGACTGTGTGGACCACAATAAATTGTGGAAAATTTTGAAAGAGATGGGAATACTAGACCACCTGACCTGCCTCTTGAGAAACCTGTATGCAGGTCAGGAAGCAACAGTTAGAACTGGACATGGAACAACAGACTGGTTCCAAATAGGAAAAGGACTACGTCAAGGCTGTATATTCTCGCCCTGCTTATTTAACTTATATGCAAAGCACATCATGAGAAACACTGGGCTTGAAGAAACACAAGCTGGAATCAAGATTGCCGGGAGGAATATCAATAACCTCAGATATGCAGATGACACCACCCTTATGGCAGAAAGTGAAGAGGAACTAAAAAGCCTGTTGATGAAAGTGAAAGAGGAGAGTGAAAAAGTTGGCTTAAAGCTCAACATTCAGAAAACGAAGATCATGGCATCTGGTCCCATCACTTCATGGCAGATAGATGGAGAAACAGTGGAAACAGTGTCAGACTTTATTTTGGGGACTCTAAAGATCACTGCAGATGGTGATTGCAGCCATGAAATTAAAAGACACTTACTCCTTGGAAGGAAAGTTATAACCAACCTAGATAGCATATTGAAAAACAGAGATATTACTTTGCCAACAAAGGTCCATCTCGTCAAGGCTAGGGTTTTTACAGTAGTCATGTATCAATGTGAGAGTTGGACTGTGAAGAGAGCTGAGTTCCAAAGAATTGATGCTTTTTAACTATGGTGTTGGAGAAGACTCTTGAGAGTCCCTTGGACTGTAAGGAGATCCAACCAGTCCATCCTAAAGGAGATCAGTCCTGGTTGTTCATTGGAAGGACAGATGCTAAAGTTGAAACTCCAATACTTTGGCCAACTCACGCGAAGAGTTGACTCATTGGAAAAGACCCTGATGCTGGGAAGGATTGGGGGCAGGAGGAAAGGGGGATGACACAGGATGAGATGGCTGGATGGCATCACCAACTCGATGGACATGAGTTTGAGTGAACTCTGGGAGTTGGTGATAGACAGGGAGGCCTGTCGTGCTGTGATTCATGGGGTCGCAAAGAGTTGGACACGACTGAGCGACTGACCTGAACTGAACTGATAGACAAATAAATTGAGAAAACTTGGTAAAACATATTGTAGAAAGAAGATAATTACTGATGAATACTAATTTGAAAAACATAAACATTTCAAAATTTAGAACCGTGAAACAAAAAGAAAACAATAAACATCAGATACAAGTAGAATCATGAAGTTTCCCTTGCTCACATCCCTCAAGAAAAAAAATGTCAATTCCTGGATGAGACTGAGAGTTAAAAATCACATTGTACTTGTAATGGTATATTAATTTTAGGCGTGGATGGATGGATATGTGTATTTATGTGTGAATTGTCTAGTATGTGTGTTTATATATTCTGATACTGAATTACATATTGCTCATTGCTTAATATTAACACAATCTCCAGTGACGCTTATGTGTACATGATTCTATAAAAGTCAGATTCTGTATAAAAAGTCTAGGCAGCATTCTTAAAGAATATTGATTATTATAGGCAGAATAATACCCGCCTAAAGATGTTTATGCGTTTCCCTGGTGGCACAGTGGTAAAGAATCCACCTGCAAATGCAGGAAATGTGGGTTCAATCCCTGTTCCAGGAAGACCACCTGGAGGAAGAAGTGGCAACCCACTCCCGTATTCTTATCTATTAATCCCTATGGGCTGAGGAACCTGGCAGGCTACAGTCCATGGGGTTGCAAAGAGTTGGTCACAACTTAGCAACTGAACAACAACAAAAGATGTTTACATTCTAATCCCTGGAACCTGAGAATATGTTAATATAAATGGAAAAAAAAAAAAAAAGACCTTACAAATGGAATCAAGGTTCAGTTCAGTTCAGTTCAGTCGCTCAGTCCTGTCCAATTCTTTGTGACCTCATGAATCGCAGCACGCCAGGCCTCCCTGTCCATCACCAACTCCCGGAGTTCACTGAGACTCACGTCCATTGAGTCAGTGATGCCATCCAGCCATCTCATCCTCTGTCATCCCCTTCTCCTCCTGCCCCCAACCCTCCCAGCATCAGAGTCTTTTCCAATGAGTCAACTCTTCTCATGAGGTGGCCAAAGTACTGGAGTTTTAGGTTTAGCATCATTCCTTCCAAAGACCCAATATAATCATGTGGGCCTTTACAAGTATTAGAGGAAGGCAGAAGACTGAATCAAAGAGGTGTCACACAAAAAGTATAAGAGATTGAAGATGGAGCCAAGTCCATGAACCAAAGAATATGGGCAACTTCTAGACACAGAAAGCAACACTCAACTGAAAGGGAAATGGGGACTCAATCCTACAGTCTCAGTGAACTGAATTCTGCCAACAACTCAAATAATTAAGGAAATAGATTCTTACCTACAGCCTCTAGAAAGTAACTCTATTTTCCCAACATATGTATTTTAGCCTGGAGATACCCCTGTTAGGCTTTTAACATAGAGAACTATAAGATAATAATAAATGTGTGTTGTTTTAACTTGCTAAATGTGTGATAATTTGTTGTAGCATCAATAAAAAACTAATTGCTTCCAAACCATTACTCTGCTATAATTATATGCCTGATTATATGTGTAATATGAATTTATTATGTGAACAGTGCTAGTAAAGTACATTAGTCTACTGTTTACAAAATTATGTGTCTTAGATTATTATTATTTCCATCTAACAGATGAGAAAACTGAAGGCTCAAAAGGAAAAGTACGTTTTTAAAAGCTAGATGGCTGGTGCACTCTGTGACTTATATTTGAAAACAAGGCTTAAAATCAGCTTGTTTTAAACCACTATGCTCTATATCTATACTTTTATATGTATAGCCTTCCACACATACCCACTCATACCTTCTGCATTTCCTAAATTCATCTTAAAAATCTCTAAGTAACATAAAGGTTTATGGAATATGGGTCAGGTATTTTATTAGAGTGCTTCTCCATTTGAATAAAAACTGATCTTGCAATGTGTATTTAAATAAATGTAAATTACTTTGCTTAATTCCTTTGAATACATTTACCTTAAAAAGTTAGTAATCATTTTTACTGAATTTAATACTAAACCTTTACTTATATAAATTTTGAAACTACTTCATATTGCTAAGGGTAATTTTAGCAATGTAAATAAAATATGTGCATTTAAATACATGCAATGTAAAGTAAGTCCCCAAATTAAATGAAGTTTAACAACCAGTGTCAGCTAAAAATAAGATTAATTCTAGGTCACAAAAGTCATAAAAATAACAAAACCTTAAACAACTTCCATATAACATGTCTGAGGTTTAGTTTGCATGTTAGGCAAAAAAAAAATTGTGTTGCTATTTCATGATTTAATTTTTTCCTGTATTTTATTTTAGCGTTACCACTTTGCACCACTACCATCATTACCCACTTCCTCTCAAAGGAGACTGAATAGTTCAGCTCATGCCAGGGGCAGTCTAAGTGAGAACTGAGGTCTTGAGAGCCGCAGCTGAGCAAACATTGGCTCCTTGAGATAGAGGGAGGCAGCAGGTACAGGAGTGAGCTGAGTCCTGTAGGAATAGAGGTGATGTTGAAAAGTAAGGGTAGAAATTAGGGACATATAGAGAAGATTTTTTTTATGGAGACAAGACAAAATAAATTCTAGGACCAAAAAGCTGGATTGTGTCATTTGTTTTTTGAAAAGTACTAAGGTAAAAAACAAATAATAAGTATAATAATACTGACTTTGCAGTAAAATTCTCACTTAAGGAAACAGTAATGCCCTTGGAAGGGAGGGTGTGGATAATTGCTACTGTCTCCATCTGTGGTTGGAAGAGTTCTAAGAAGGTCCCCCAAGATTCCCATTCTAATAACCCCCCCTCCCTTTGGTGTGAGTGAGAGCAGTGAGTATAATGGGATACAACTTACATAATAAGGTAACTTTAAGGACAGCCCTGAACTCACTGCTGCTGCTGCTGCTGTCTTTAAATGAAGATGGTGTATCACTGAAAAGTTATCTTGTAGGCCTGAAAGAAAGCAAATGACTATGTATGTTGTAAACTACCATAGGTAGGGCTTTTATAGAGAAAGCCCTAACACTAAGACCTGAAAAAAAACCTCTAGAATCCTCTAGAATCTAAAAGCTAGCAAGATGGGGATCTCAGTTCTAATACCAGAAGGAACTGAATTCTTCTATTCATCTGACTGAGATTTGATGAGCACTCGAAGCTCCAGATGAGAAAAGTACCCTAGCTGGCACTTTAATTTCTGTTTATGAGGTCCTAAAAAGATGACTGAATTATGTCATTCTTGGAACTTCTGATCTACAAACCTAGGACTATAATTTTATTTTCATTTAAGCTAATGAATTTGTGGTAATTTGTTATAACATTAAAATAAAATTAATATAAATGTTGGTGTTTTGGAAGTGAGGTGCCACTGATGTTTAAAAATATATTTTGGAGAAAACTTTTTAATATGGGAGCAGCTTTGGAATAGGCAGTAAGTGGAGGATGAAATAATTTTGACGAGAATGAGCGAGAAAGTCTAAATTGCCTTTAACAGACTACTGGTACAAATTGGTGCTCTAAGGATGATGCCTGGGAAGGCTCAAAATGAAGTCAAAAACATGTTACTAGAATTTGGAAGAAGGGGCATCCTTATCATGTAGTGGCAGAAAACTTAGCAAAACTGCACTCTTATTGAAATAAGAATTTTGAAGTTAAGAACAAAGGTGGATAAGGAGATTTCTACTAGAAATGTAGTGTAAAACATGATAACTATAGTTAAGAGAACTGTAAGGGGTATTTAAAAGTTGTTAAGAGAGTAAATCCTAAGAGTTTTCATGGCAAGGAAAACCTTCTTTTCCTTTTTTTGTATATAAGATAATTGACGCTTTTAAACTTTTTATAATCATTTCACTACATATATATGTTTAAGTCGAATCAGTGTGCTGTATACATTAAACTCAGTGTTCTATACCTTAAACTTAGTGCTGGATATATCAATTATATCTCAATAAAGCTGAAAAAAATACAAATTTCCATCAAGGAGAAAAGTAAATATATTAAGTATTAAAAAAGTAAATTATAATTTTGATTAAAAAAAAAAAGAAATTTCTAACCAAAGTGTTAATAGTGTTATCTGTTTTCTTATTACTACTTAGGATAAAATGCATGAGGGGAGATAAAATTGAGGGAAGAACTATTAAAGAGGAGCCAGGGATGTCTGATTTTGAAGCTTTCAATTACTTTGAATGACAGAAGATTCTAAATTCAGAAATGGCTACTAGAAACTTGACATAGAGAAAAATGTTTGTCACTGATGTTTCACTATATAACCTTTTACTGCAATCTCGGAAAAACCAAAACTCAAAAGTATTCAATAACTCAAAGGGACTTTTAAGAGATTAAGGATGTGCTTTATGAACTGAATCCTCTCAATCAAACTAGAGGTTCTCTAGGAAGCTTAAGGCATTGTCACTCAACCATCCACTAAAAAACAAAAATAGAGAAGGGATTATCTCAAAAAGTCTTATGTCTTTGACTAATGGGCTGAAACCTGGTGAAATCCATACAAGATCCAGAAAGCTTTTTTTTTTTTTTTTTTAATTTTATTTTATTTTTAAACTTTACATAACTGTATTAGATTTGCCAAATATCAAAATGAATCCGCCACAGGTATACATGTGTTCCCCATCCTGAACCCTCCTCCCTCCTCCCTCCCCATTCCATCCCTCTGGGTCGTCCCAGTGCACCAGCCCCAAGCATCCAGTATCGTGCATCGAACCTGGACTGGCAACTCATTTCATACATGATATTTACATGTTTCAATGCCATTCTCCCAAATCTTCCCACCCTCTCCCTCTCCCACAGAGTCCATAAGACTGTTCTATACATCAGTGTCTCTTTTGCTGTCTCGTACACAGGGTTATTGTTGAGAAACTTATTTTAGCAGAAACAGTACCAGCTTAGATGGAAAGGACAGAGTAAAGATGAAATTAAAGTAAGCTTTTGGCTTAATAAAATTCCATCGTATCTATATAGACAACATCTTCTTTCTTTATTTTTTGATGGACGCAGGTTGTTTCCATGTCTTGCGTATGGTAGATAATGCTGCAATAAATTCAGGTACCTTTTGGATGTGTTTTCAATTCCTTTGGGTATATACTCAGCAGTTTGACCTTGTGGTGGCTCTTATTTTTTAATTTTTTGTTTTCCTTACTGTTTTCCATAGTGTCTGCACCAATTTACATTACCACGAAGAGTCTATAAAGGTTCCCTTTTCTTCATATCTTTGCCAACACTTGTGATTCCCTGCCTTCTTGATGATAGACCCGACAGGTGTGAAGTGATATTTTATTGTTTTGATTTGCATTTCCTTGATGATCAATGTTGTTGAGCATTTTCCCATGTATCTATTAGCCACAGAGATATCTTCTCTGGAAAAATGACTATTCAGTTCTTCTGCCAGTTTTTAAAATCAGATTATTTGTGTATTTGTCATTGAGTTATATTGTTTAAAGGTACAAACTTGCAGCTAGTAGATAAATAAATTCTGGAGATCAAATGCACAGGATAGTGATTGTATTATGATTTTGTCTATTGATGACCACAGTCAGGTGTCCAGATGTTTACTTCTCTTTCAGATTCCTCTATTTTATTCATTTAGGGAGGTGTTCACCACCTTCTTTAATGTGAATTAAATTTCTTAATCTCTTTTACCCTTGCATTTTTCTTTCTCCCTTGAAAACTTCTCTATAACATTAAACTGCTTTTTGCCTGTTCTTCTTATTGCCTGCTTGTAAGGAATATGTCACTTTCCTCTGTTTTCAGACTAATGACAATTTCTTCGTCCATTAAACTAAATCACTTCTGTTGCCTCTGGGGCCTTCAGCCTCCTTCATTCCCTCTTATCTCATCAGTTTGCAAGCTTTCTTCTTCCACTAGCATTTCCTTTCTCTCCCCAAACATCCTTAAATCTTCCCTGTGCCTTATAGCAATTCTTTTCCGTCATGTCTGAGTCTCTTCTCCTTATTGTCAAGTCACTTCTAGCAAACTATATTCAGTCTCCACTTATTTCCACAACATACTCCCCTCCATAGCAGTTAGAGTTCTGTCAGGGAACAGAAGTCACTCAGTTACTATAACAGAGAGATTCAATGTAAAAAAAATTATACCTAGGTATAAAGCTAAAAAGATAGACATTAAGCTCCAATGTAGTGTGAAGAAGCAACTGTAGAAAGTACCTATAATCCCCAAGGCTAGGGGAACCAAAGGAAGTTGTTGGAGTTATTAAAACTTTAAAGAGTTTGTCGCGGAGATGAGAGTCAGACCTTTGTGGTTAGAGTAGCTGTTCCCCTCTTGTTGATAGACCTGAACTTGGATGAGGGCCCTGTGGGAGGGGACTCTGCTTAGGTTTTGCATACTAACTACAAAGCTGGAATGACACATTTTGGGAAAACAGGATTCAGCTGCTGCTACAGAAAGAAATATCTGCTGCAAGAGTAAACAAGCTATATTGGAGTGATGGTCACAAGAGTTAGAAACTGAGAATTCCCTAATTAGGATCCAGATAGGATAAATCCCTTCTTTCTCTTCCAGTATCTATATTCCCATAATTTTAAAGTTTATAGGCAATTTTTCATATAAGAGAACATTAAACACACACACACACACACATTTTTCAGTGTGCAGTAAACAATTTGACCTTGCCCATAGAGAAGTCTGACCCTTGCCCCTGGTTCCTGAGAAGGAAATTCTATAGCCTTGGAATGTCCTGCTTTATAAAAGTGTCTTTGTTTGTCCAGATCCTTGGGCTGTGCCACCAAATGTAACAGTGTGATTTATAGTGGTAGGATTTGAGGAACAAAGTATCAGCTCAGTAGCTCCAGAGGGGCTGGGGGCTAAGCTCAGTTTTGGGGGCTGTCCACCATGTCTACCTGAGAGAGTCTGACAAAGACTCTGGACATCAAAGCCTGAGAGAGCTTCCATGGTTGGCTGTGCTCCATGCATATAGCAAACCATCATTGCTCACAGGAGTTAATGTTATCCACAACTCTATGGAAGGAGCAAAATGGAATGTTGAACTTTTGGAATCTTCTGCCACATGTGTCTCTTCCCTTAACTGATTTATATCTGTGTATTTTCACTGAGATATGTTGTAACCACAAACATAATTGCTTTCAGTGAGTTTTGTGAGCCCTTCTAAAAAATAAAACCGAGGGTGGTATTTGGAACCCTCAACTTGCTATTAATGGCAGAAGTGAGGGCTATTTCAAATCCTGAAAGATGATGCTGTGAAAGTGCTGCACTCAATATGCCAGCAAATTTGGAAAACTCAGCAGTGGCCACAGGACTGGAAAAGGTCAGTATTCATTCCAATCCCAAAGAAAGGCAATGCCAAAGAATGCTCAAATACTGCACAATTGCACTCATCTCACACACTTATAAAGTAATGCTCAAAATTCTCCAAGCCAGGCTTCAGCAGTACGTGAACTGTGAACTTCCAGATGTTCAAGCTGGTTTTAGAAAAGGCAGAGGAACCAGAGATCAAATTGCCAACGTCCACTGGATCATTGAAAAAGCAAGAGTTCCAGAAAAACATCTATTTCTGCATTATTAACTATGCCAAAGCCTTTGGCTGTGTGGCTCACAATAAACTGTGGAAAATTCTGAAAGAGATGGGAATACCAGAACACCTGACTTGCCTCTTGAGAAACCTATATGCAGGCCAGGAAGCAACAGTTGGAACTGGACAGGGAACAACAGACTGGTTCCAAATAGGAAAGGAGTACATCAAGGCTGTATATTGTCACCCTGTTTATTTAACTTATATGCAGAGTACATCATGAGAAACGCTGGGCTGGAAGAAACACAAGCTGGAATCAAGATTGCCGGGAGAAATATCAATAACCTCAGATATGCAAATGACACCACCCTTATGGCAGAAAGTGAAGAGGAACAAAAAAGCCTCTTGATGAAGGTGAAAGTGGAGAGTGAAAAAGTTGGCTTAAAGCTCAACATTCAAAAGATGAAGATCATGGTATCTGGTCCCATTACTTCATGGGAAATAGATGGGGAAACAGTGAAAACAGTGTCAGACTATTTTGGGGGGCTCCAAAATCACTGCAGATGGTGATTGCAGCCATGAAATTAAAGGACGCTTACTCCTTGGAAGGAAAGTTATGACCAACCTAGATAGCATATTGAAAAGCAGAGACATTACTTTGCCAACAAAGGTCTGTCTAGTCAAGGCTATGGTTTTCCAGTGGTCATGTATGGATGTGAGAGTTGGACTGTGAAGAAAGCTGAGTGCCAAAGAATTGATGCTTTTGAACTGTGGTGTTGGAGAAGACTCTTGAGAGTCCCTTGGACTGCAAGGAGATCCAACCAGTCCATTCTGAAGGAGATCAGCCCTGGGATTTCTTTGGAAGGAATGATGCTAAAGCTGAAACTCCAGTACTTTGGCCAGCTCATGCGAAGAGTTGACTCATTGGAAAAGACACTGATGCTGGGTGGGATTGGAGGCAGTAGGTATAGGTGACGACAGAGGATGAGATGGCTGGATGGCATCACCGACTCGATGGACATGAGTCTGAGTGAACTACAGGAGTTGGTGATGGACAGGGATGCCTGGTGTGCTGCAATTCATGGGGTCATAAAGAGTCGGACATGACTGAGCGACTGAACTGAACTGAGGGCAGTCTTGGGGACTATTCACTAATTCTTGCTTAGTTTATGAAAAAAAATATTTCATATATACAAAAATAGCATATAGCTTAAAGTGGCACAACTTTAGGTTGGCAGTTTTTTGGTATTCTTAATATGATTAAAGAGGACAGTGTAATTTATGGCTTTATTGTGTGTGAAAGTTGCTCACTTGTGTCCAACTCTTTGCAACCCCATGGCCTATATAGTCCATGGAACTCTCCAGCCAGAATACTGGACTGGGTAGCCTTTCCCTTCTTCAGGGGATCTTCCAAAGCCAGTGATCGAACCCAGGTCTCCTTCATTGTAGTTAGATTCTGTACCAGCTGTGCCATAAGAAAAGCCCAAGAATACTGGAGTGGGTAGCCTATCCCTTCTCCAGTGGATCTTCCCCCAACCCAGGAATCAAACCAGTTATCTCCTACTTACAGGTGGATTCTTTACCTACTGAGTTATCAGGGAAGCCATGGTTTTATTAATGTCATTTTAAATATTACTTTCATTAATTATTGAAATATAACTTTAAAATAAACATCGTTGCTATTTTAGATACTCCAGAAATTTTCAAAACATTTCATAATTCTGATATTACTAACAAAAGGTAGGAAATCAAAGATCAACTCAATGAGTATACCAGGCACTGCACAGAAAATCAAGGTATGTGAATTTCAGACCTAGCTCTTTTACATATGAATTCTCAAGGCCTTCAGGATATCACTTAAACATTTTCCCTTCTGTTACAATTTTGTTTGAGGGCTGAGTGGTGTACAGGATGAGAAAAGTATTTTTTTCAGGGATATTTTCTCTTCTATGAATTTATCTTTTTCAACCAAATTATGTAGAAAAACATTAAGTAGAAATGACTTATAAAATCTAGAAAGGAGAAGTTGTCTATATAATACATGAAATGACTCAAAAGCATCAGAGAACAGATTACTTGTTCATGTAGAAACACCCACTTATATTAAGAATGTCTTTTCTAAGCCAGAAAATCATTTGCATTACCTTCAAACACTTCTACAAAGTTTACTTAGGTTACATATCCTGTTTTTAGATGATAGACCATCACTGTACTCTTTCCCTAGTGTTTTGGCTTTTGCTAATTAGAACTATTTTATTTTATTTTTTTATAATGGAATAGATCTCAACCCCTTTCTTACAGATTGTAGACTACTCCTCATCAAGGATTTAGAAGTGAAAGGGCCCATTTTCAAGACTGTCAGAAGGGAGAGAAATTGAGTAATCCAATTTATGATAACTACTGAACTTTCATGCTATGATTGGAGATTGTTCTGGATTAGAATTCTCTGTTCATTTCATTATCAAAGCCACATCCTGAGGATAACTGCAGTGTTCTGTAGTTGGGCCCAGTCATGCCCTTATCACATCTCTAAACCAGCATGAGGAAGGCCCATTCAAACTACCGATTCCTCTTTTAATTTAATACATGTGTTGTGTTGACCAAGCACTTACACCTAAGTAACAATGAGTAAATCTTCTCCACATGCCCTTGTTGACATTGGTGTCCTGATTCTTGTAACCTATACAATTCCCCGGTCTTTTCCCAGAACTGGTTTCCTATCTTGCTTTCTTCAGGTCATTCTCTTGAAATTGAAGTTCATTCCTAAATACTAACATGTAGTTATCTGTAGGAAGACAAAATAAATGGCAAAAACAGCTTTTCTGCACTTATAATAATATATTCTCATATATTTCTTGTCTGATGAGACACCACTAACTTGTGTCAGATTTCTTGATGTTGAACATTTTCATGTTGGGTCCTCTGTTATATTGTACTCTGCTTCCTACTACCTGAAATCTAGATGGTCTCCCTAACATTTTCCCTGCTCTTTTAGGCAAGATGTTGCAACTGTTGGTTTTAGGATACCATTAACACACTCCCACCCCCCCACACACACATAAATTTAACTAACAAATAAAATTGATACATCGTGAATTGTGGCTATACTTCATTAAAGGTGCAAGTAGGTCAATAAATCATAGCAATAAAATAAAATTTAATGTAACATTTTCAGTACTCAATAAAGTCTATGAATATATCATTTCATAATAGTTCTTTATGAATTTTCTTTACTTTGATTTCACTCTCAGCAGTGCTGATCAGTGTGAAATCTCAATTCTCCTAGAAATAACTGAAAATTCAATTTAAGTTATGGAATTTAGCTAGATCAAACCCAGCAGTGGTTATAATATTTATACTGAACATGGGGAAAAAATCAATCAGAAAAGATGTAATGCTTATATATAGAGATAAAAACCTCTAAGAACATCAAAGGAAAGTTAGGTGATGAATTAGTTTGATTAAAGTAATGAAAAAGTTTGAGTAAGAAGGTACCAATGAAAATGATCAATAACCTACTACCATGCTACCTGGATAACATGGTTCAAGAACACTGATGCTGAGTAAAGTGAAAACAAATAAAATGCTCTCAATCAAATGCAGACTCTTCCTCATTTGCAGTCAAAGTGTCCTGAATATGTTTGAAAACCAAACATCAAAAGTGTAAAAATTAGACTTACAAAAGTGTAAAAATATTAAATATTACTCTTTCAAGGAAGCCAATAAACAATTTCTAAAAATGACTGCAATATTCCTATCTCCTTCTTATGTAAATTTCAGCAGGAGAGGGATAAAATTTATGAGACTCAGATATCATGGAAGCAAAACATTCCTCCATCATTATATCCTTATTGGCCATAATCTTTTAAATATCTGAAGTGAAATGGGGGACAGTAAATTTCTTCTTTCACTGAATAACATATTTGACTTATTGCCTTCCTGTTCCTATATGGCCAGAACCTCAAGGAGAGACTCTGAATTCTTCACCCACAAACCCTGAAAGAAAGGTAAGAGAAGATAAGGACCTATAAGAACCAACCAACTCTGGATACTTATAGGTGAGTATAAGTGGGGTGAGGCTGGCAGAAAGTCTGCATATCAATAATACTCTTCTTTATTTGTATAAATATTCTTTATATCTCAGTAGGAGCCATTTGTCCTACTCTAACTAGATAAGAGATGAAAACAAAAGAGGTTCTCCTACTCTAACTAGATAAGAGATCACCACAAAAAAGATCCAAATTAACTTTTGACAAACTGAGTATAAAAATAATAGATAATATTAATGAAAAGTTATATAAAACTGAAGTTATATAGATTGCATCAAAGTCTAAACATATATTGTATATCTTCTGTATCTGATTTCTTGACATTTAACTCTAATATATGTTATATTTAAATTTAAATGTACACAATATGTTTTAGGGGGAAAAAATCTTGTCATGACTTATTTGGTCAGAAAATAAACTGGAGAAATGTAGGAAGAGGGTTTTATGGGCATACAGTAAGCAGAGCCATAGATTTATAATAATGCCATCTCATCATGTAAGTATTAAATTATTGAACAAAGTAAGCGGGGTTTTCAATATTCTGTGAGAATGCAGCTTTCCTTAATAGATAGGGAAATTTAAATTGAATTTAATGCCTTTTCTTGATACTTAATGCCTAAATGAATTTATGTCATCTATGGGGATCATGATTGGAATGAGAGGACTCCAAGTTTGGAACTGCTACTACATGGTATAATAATTAAAAACATAAATAACAAACCCTGTCATTTTTATTCTGTATTTATATTAACATATTTTGCTGTCAAACCTAACTAAAGGTATAATTGAAAACACAGGTAAGAGTCATGAAATAAAAAATAAAAATAAAATAAAATATTTTTGAAAATCCCACAAATGCAAAGTAAAGGGAGCAAAAAGGAAGAACTCTGAACAGGGTAAATGATTACCAAAATATCTCTGCTTCAGTGCCATGCACGTTTAGTTCTATGAAGGGACTTTACCATGTATGGGGCTAGTCTTTCTTTCAGAAGTAACTCACCTACTACAGGTGAGTTACTGTAAACTAAGAGAAAAACAAAGATTATTCATTTGAGGTAATTTAGACAGAAGAGCAGAAATAAACAAAAATGGAAGAACTAATGGAGAAGACAGAGAGATTAGATTAATAATTACATTCTGATAATGAATGTTCCCACTTACATCAACAATTACATTCCATCTCAATAACCTCTGATTTATTAAACATGTATATGTGCACTTCTGTTAATATGTTTAGATACCTATGTATAACTATATGTATACTAACTTTTTGAACTTTGCATTGAAAATATTAGATTGAAATGAGTCTACCCAGACACCTAGATCTTTCTATTATCATTTTCCACTAATAGGAAACCAATAGCTGATTAGAGATCAGGGACAGGGAACATACAAGATGATCCTGGAATTCCTTTAAGTACCAAGAAGTAAAGAAGTGCTCAAAAAAAAAAAAAAAAAAAAGTGATGGGGGCATGTAAAAATGGTACATGTGCCAACCTGAAGGAGGTTCCAATGACCAATTTGGAATAATTTTGAGAAAAAATAAATAATATAATATTGACTTATAATCCAGTGCATACAGTTAGTGTGTGTGAGTCTATGCTGATATAAATTAAAGAAAAAGAAATGCAAAAGAGGGAAAATGGTTGTCTGAGGAAGGCTTCAAATAGCTGAGAAAAAGAGAGAAACTAAAGGCAAGGGAGAAAAGGAAAGATATACCCATCTGAATGCAGAGTTTCGAAGGCTTGCAAGGAGAGATAAGAAAGCCTTCCTAAGTTATCAATGCAAAGAAATAGAGGGAAACAACAGAATGGGAAAGACTAGAGATCTCTTCAAGAAAATTAGATTCCAAGGGAATACGTCATGCAAACATGGGCACAATAAAGGACAGAAATGGTATGGGCCTAACAGAAGCAGAAGATATTAAGAAGAGGTGGCAGAATACACAGAAGAACTATAAAGAAAAGATCTTGATGAACCACATAACAACAATTGGTGTGATGACTAACCTAGGGCCAGACATCACTTGCAAAGTGAAGTGGGCTTTAGGAAGCATCACTACAAACAAAGCTAGTGGAGGTGATGGAATTCCAGTTGAGCTATTTCAAATCCTGAAAGATGATGCTGTGAAAGTGCTGCACTCAATATGCCAGCAAATTTGGAAAACACAGCAGTGGCCACAGGACTGGAAAAGGTCAGTTTTCATTCCAATCCCAAAGAAAGGCAATGCCAAAGAATTCTCAAACTACCACACACTCATCTCACATGCTAGCAAAGTAATGCTTAAAATTCTCTAAGCCAGACTTCAACAGTACATGAACCGTGAACTTCCAGATGTTCAAGCTGAATTTAGAAAAATCAGAGGAAGCAGAAATCGAATTGCCAACATCCGTTGGATCACAGAAAAAACAAGAGAATTCCAGAAAAACATGTGCTTCTTTGACTATGCTAAAGACTTTGACTGTGTGGATCACAGCAAACTGTGGAAAATTCTTAAAGAGATTGGAATACTAGACCACCTGACCTGCCTCCTGAGAAATCTGTATGCAGGTCAAGAAGCACCAATTAGAACCGATGTGCTCCAAACTAGGAAAGGAGTACTGTATTGTATATTGTCACCTTGCTTATTTAATTTATATGTAGAGTACATCATGCAAAATGCTGGGTTAGATGAAGCACAAGCTGGAATCAAGATTGCCGGGAGAAATATCATAACCTCAGATATGCAGATGATACCACCCTTAATTACAGAAAGCAAAGAGGAACTAAAGAGTCTCTTCATAAATGTGAAAGAAGAGAGTGAAAAAGCTGACTTAAAACTCAACATTGAAGAGATGTAGATCATAGCATCTGGTCCCATCACTGCATGGCAAATTGATGTGGAAACAATGAAAACAGTAAGAGGCTTTTTTTTTTTTCAGCTCCAAAATCACCACAGGTGGTGACTGCAGCCACAGCATATTAAAAAGCAGAGACGCTACTTTATTGACAAAGGTCCTTATAGTCAAAACTATGGTTTTTGCAGTAGTCATGTATGGATGTGAGAGGTGGACCATAAAGAAGCTAAGCACCAAAGAATTGATGCTTTTGAACTATGGTGTTGAGGAGAGTCCCTTGGACTGCAAGAAGGTGAAACCAGTCAATTCTAAAGGAAGTCAACCCCGAACATTCATTGGAAGGACTGATGCTGAAGCTGAAACTCCAATAATTTGGCCATCTGATGCAAAGAACTGACTCATTGGAAAAGACCCTGATGCTGGGAAAGATTTAAGGCAGGAGGAGAAGGGGATGATAGAGGATGAGATGGTTAGATGGCATCACCGACTCAATGGACATGAGTTTGAGCAAGCTCTGGGAGTTGGTGATGGACAGGGAAGCCTGGCGTGCTGCTGCCCATGGGGTCACAAAGAGTCGGACACGATTGAATGACTGAACTGAATTGACATAAATAAATGATTAGCTAAATAAATGAGGCAGCATATGAAAATTTCCAGTGCAGAAGAATTGCACTCTGTGAAAGTGGAGTATAACTCTAAAGAACTTAAGTATGGGCTAGGCAAAGTGATTTCTTTTAAAGGAGTGTGGTGTATAAAGAAGGAAGGGTAACTTTATAGTAGAGAAACCTGACAAAGACTCCCTCAGAGAGCTGGTCAAGGTTAACATCAACAGTTGTAAAGCAGTTCAGTAGAGTATACCCTTGATTATGATGCCAGGAGGATGGCACTTCTCCTCTTTTGTCTTCTTACCCAAACACCATAACCTGTAGTGTTAGTATGAGAAAAACTTCAGACTAATCCCAATTGAGGGTATTCTTGTAAATATCCAATCAGTATTCCTGAAAATGATGAAAGTCATCAAAAAAGAAGGAAGATTTGAGAAAATGTCAAAGGAACCATCCTAAGGAGTTATGATCACTAAAAGTAATGTGGTAAAATCTAGATGTGATTCCAGGTCGCATAAAGACATCAAGGGGAGAAAAATGTGGGGAAATATGAATAAAACATAGACTTTAGATAATACTATGTGCCAATATCATTTCATTAATTGTGACAAACGTACCATAATAATGTTAACAATAGGAGAAATGTGATGTGGTGGTATAGATGAGAATTTTTTGTGAAATTCTTGTAACATTTTTGTAAAGCTAAAACTGTTCTAAAAATGAAGTTTACTAAGCATTAAAATAATGCATGAAATAAATACAAGATAGAATGATTAAAATCAATTAAATAAATTCATTTTATATTCCACTAAAGTGCAAGAGTCATATTCTGTCAAATGTCTACAATGCTTATTATGATATAACACACATAATGTCAGTTAGAGAGACACTACGAAGAAAGTAAAAGTGCCGGGGTCCAGCCCCGGTGGGTCCAGGGAGTTCGAAGCGGGGACAGAGTCGGCGAGGATCAGGATACAATAGCTTCAATTAGATATTAATTAGAGATGTAACGAGTAATAGAATGAGGATAGCTCAGTAGGAAAGTTCAGTGGAGAAAAGAGGCTGAGTAGCTTGGTTTACGCGGGAGACCAATAAAACTTCAAGACAAGAAGTTTGCACCACTTACGTAGGCCGCAGGCGTCCTTCCATTCTCCCGAAGGAGAGGAGACACTGAGGCCTCCCCGGTCGGATCTTAGAAGCCCAGGCATAATTAGCAAGCATGGCGGGTTCTGCGCTCCAGATGGAGACTCAGCCAGAATTTGAGAGAGAGCGACATGGGGAGACCAAGTTTCAGTGAACAAGGCCCGCACTTTATTTTCCAAAGTAGTTTTTATACCTTAAATTATGCATAGGGGATAATGGGGGAAGGGGTGGAGTCATGCAGGACAGCAGTTCCTGGTTCTAATCGAAGCCAGGCTTTCAAACTTATCATATGCAAAAGTTCAGGTGATTTACATCATCTTCTGGCCAGGAGGCCTGTTAACATTTTAAGAAACTTATCTTTCTCTAAAGGTGATTATTCCAAAGTCAGGCACCAGCCTCCAAAAAAGCATTGGACAAAGCTGCATTCCTATAGGGCAAAGGTGAGGTGGGCTCAATCAAGAAAAGAAATAACTCAAGGGTCCAACGTTACAAACATTGAGGCTACTACTTACATTTCTATACACCCATTATATCAATCAATACACTGCCAAGGACACAGTAGGTAAGGAGTATGGAGACTTAGCAGCAAACATTGGCTCAATAAGTGAAAAACCCTTCACCAATACAATTTCTAATCTATCTTTTAACTACTCAAAAGAATCTGTGTTTAGACAGTTTAGAACATCTCCTGCCTCTCACAGTTGGGAGGCTCTGAACAATCACATGTGGCCGGAAAAACCTATTCAGGCAGGCTAGAGGATTTCCAAAGGAGTTTGTAGGTTGAAACACTGTCACACCCAGGAATTATTAACTGGAGCTGTAAGCTAACTCTTTTTTCAGAGAGAGGTAATGGGGAACAGACAGCCCCCTGTAAAATCAGAGGTGTAGGTGAGAGCACAAACCAGAAAGTAGGCAGACTCTGGTTTGGAGGTAGATGCTTGAGAATTTCCAGGGGGACTCCTGAGGCTCGATCCCACCTTTGCGTGTGCCGAGCCTCCTTCCTCATGACCTTTGCCATGGGCGGAGCTCCTGCTCCTGGCAGTGATAGAATTCCAGTTGAGCTATTCTAGATCCTGAAAGATGATGCTGTGGAAAGTGCTGCACTCAATATGCAATATGCACTCAATATGCAATATGCCAGCTCCCGGCAGATAAGGCTTTTTGATCTATAAGCAATGGAACATCAACTCAGGATGCCTTAAGCAAAATGTTGAATTAATTGAATAGTGTAGCCAAACCACAGCAAGAGCAGGGATGGAGAGAGCCTTAGGAATTACAGCAATCAATGGTTCCAGTCCCATCTGCACTCCATCTATCACCTCAGTCGTTTTCAAGTTACCAGTCTTATTGTTTGAGCTAATCATTCTCTGTCACTGTTAGCATTTTCATTTACAACTACAGTGCCCCAGAAAAGGAACAAAGAGGACTCTTTTCTTCCAGTCATAGCTGAACAATCTTAGGCAAGATCACTGTTTGGCAAGTTTTGAGTCACACGTATAGCAGAACCACAGGGTCCAGAGCTGTGAACATGCATCTCTATATCAGCCTGTTATTGCAGGCCGGGGAGTAGAGTCATTAAAGAAAAAGTACCTGGTAATCAAACTTGGCTCTGTGGAAGGAGAAGGAAGTGGAGGAGGTGATGGAGGCACTGGCAAGTGACTATAGCTGAGGCCAAACTTTTAAACCAGATGTGACATTTATATAATTTATTATATTTATCATTTTCCCAAAATACAAGAAAATTCAGAGTGAAATTTATAATATTGTAAAGTAATTAGCCTCCAATTAAAATAAATAAATTTAAATTAAAAAAATTATTCTTTAAAAATATGTATGATGCTATTATTTAAAATATTTTATTGGTTTGTAATTGCATATTAGCAAGAGTGTCCTTGATCAGTATCTATATCTCCTTGGTCTTTCAAATCTATCTTTCACATTTTCTTTTTTTAAGCTTTGATTCTATATGTTTGTTTGGTTGTTTGTTTTTCCTTTTTTGATGACCCATATCAACCCCTTTCAGGACTAGGGAATCTAAATTTGGATTCTCCAACAAACAGATGCCAAAAAAAGAATGGAAGTGCAAGCAACCTACTGGGGGAACTGACTATGAAGGAAAGAGTGGAGGAAGCAGGACTTGGCAGAGAGAGCCTGCAGACTACAGTACTGGACTGGCCTGTGACAGGACAGGGCAGGGGGAAGAATCTTGCAATTACAGCATCTCAGCGTGCTTTCTTCCAAAGCATTGAGGACTTTCCAGCCAGTGCCACCTGTTAGAGCACTTCCGTAAGCTACAGGAATGGGTCAGCACTCCCAAGGGGACCCTCCCCCAGACACTGGTGAGAGTCATCTCAGGTGTAGGACCTGAGCATAAATACCACGCTTGATCCCCAAGGGTGACAGCTGGTACTGTCAGTCAGCCACATTCCATCCATCATGGAGTCTGAGTGGTACATTTTTATGGCTTCCTCCAAGAGGGGAAAAACTTATAATTATAAACAAGTATGCTGCTACTGCTAAGTCGCTTCAGTCGTGTCCGGCTCTTGCGACCCCATAGACGGCAGCCCACCAGGCTCCCCGATCCCTGGGATTCTGTAGGCAAGAACACTGGAGTGGGTTGCCATTTCCTTCTCCAATGCATGAAAGTGAAAAGTGAAAGTGAAGTTGCTCAGTCATGTCCGACTCTTTGCGACCCCAGGGACTGCAGCCTACCAGGCTCCTCAGTCCATGGGATTTTCCAGGCAAGAGTACTGGAGTGGGGTGCCATAAACAAGTATAGACTCCTTCAAATTCAATATTAATATACTGAAAAGTCATCAACCAAAACACAAAAATAAATACTGGTGTGTGGCCCCAGGGAACAGGCTGAGAATCTCCCAGAAAGGTAAGCACAAGTTGTGAAAGCTGTGTTCAGAGGGCTAGAGCCAGGGTCTCCACTGAGCACCAGCCTTGCCAACAGAAGAAAGACGATGCAAGTTTGTGTGCTGGCTGTTTAAAGGGTTCCAGGCACTTGAAGACCTCCAGGCTTTTCCCCGTGCCCTATTTGGAGAAGAACTTTTCTCTCCTTCTTACTGGCTAGACAGCCCTGGGTTATTCACCAGACACCCACTTTTCTTTCCCCCAGATGTGATCTCTTCAAATGTTTAAACCATGGGATTAAATTAAATGAAAGGAAGTAAATTACTCCTACAATAGCAAATGTCAATCCAGAATTTCTTACAAAGCAAGGTTTGGAAAGTTTCTGATTGTACTTTGAGAACAGAACATAGATGTTTTAATATAAGCACACAGGAGCTCATGTTTATGCTCTTCCAGATAGCAGACTGTCCATTTTCAGCATCCTGTTATCAAGATGCTGTTTATGTGACTTTTAAAGGTGAGCTTCTTAATAACCTGGTTGCATTAGGCAATGTTCTCCAGAGAAGTAAAGCCAATAGATTATATGAAGAAATATGTAATAGATTTATTATAGGAATTGGCTTCTGTGGTAATGGACCCTAAGAAATCCCAGGTTCTGCTGCCTGTAAGCTGAGAACTAGGAAACAGGAAGGTATAATTCAGTCCTACTCTAAAAGCCTGAGAACCAGAGGGTGACTGGTGTTAAGTTCTAGATACAGGGAGGCAAAGAACCAGAAACTCTGATATGAGAGAATGTTCCAACTTAGAAATCTCACCCATCCTTTGCCTTTTTGTCCATTTGGATCTCAGTGGATTGGATGATAAGCGGGATCCCCATTGGTGAGGGGAATCTCTTTACTCAGTCCACTAATTCAAATGCTGATCTCTTCCAGAAACACCTTCACAGACACACCTAGAACTTATGTTTTACCAGCTACCTGAGCATCCCTTAGTTCAGTTAAATTGACACATAAAGTCAATGAGCACTCTGATTATGATATATCTATGAGTTTCAGGAGTGGGAGAGGCAGTAATGAATGATGGGATGAATCATCTTCTGAAGGAGTGAGTACAGATTGTTGGGGCTTGGGCTGTACAAAACAAAGAATGACAACCCAGCAGTGCTTACTTTGCAGGGGTGTCATTATCATTATAATAAAAAATCACATTCTGATCTTTTGTTCTAGATCATCTCTTTATGACCCTATGGTTATCAAAGAGGAGGGCAAATGCAGAATAGTGGTAGAGGGTAGGGGTGGTTTGTTTCCTTCTGTACTGAAGATACCATCTCAGCTTCACAGCCATTTCAGAATGAACAAAAAATATACACTACAGACAGGTGGTATCACACATGTCCAATTAACTTTGCCCAAATATTTTCTCCTCAATCCCCAACTGTGTGGAGAAATAGAAACCTTACGAGAGTTTCCCGATGATGACATTTAAAAGGAAGATGCTGTAGTTGGTGCCTTTAGATATAACAATAAGTTTACATTTGGGTGTTTAGGGGACTTTTTCTTTTTTTCTTTCTCCTTTATATCTGCCACAACATCTGTTGTGATTTCTTTCATCCTTATTATTAAAATTCTGTGCTGGTAGTTATAGTATAATCAGGATCAATGATGGATAATTTTCTCCCTTCTCTGCCTTCTTTGCTATTATTTCTTAAAATGGAACAGAAGCAGAGATATATTTAGAAAATAAAATGCTAAGAATTGCTGAATTGAGAAGGATATTAAGGCTTATATGTATAAACACCCTGTGCAATATTCTCAGAGGCCACTGTCAATTACCCAAAGTGGCAGCTACTGGGAGCCAGGGTTGAATTCAGTATCTTAGTATTTTCTGCCCAGTGGCTCCATTCCTCTCCCCAATATAATTGTATTCACTTTTTCTGTTACATCCCCAATAATCTTTTCAGTAACTCTTTCTTCACCTGAATACTCTCACCTCTGCAGATATGTGGCTGACTTCCCCAGGGAGGCCTGGCTTTATAGACAGTTATCAGCAAAAACCTCCTCCAATAAGCGTAAGAAATTTCTGACAAATTACCTTAGTTCCCTGCTCACATCTGCATGCAGTGATCTCACAAAATTGTCACTCATGATTTTCATGGAAATGATTGTCTTGAGGGTCTAAATCCAAAGACTGTGATAGTAATTGAAGATTCATGTATGGATCTGAAGGATAAATGCTTAGGAATGTGTATATGGTGGGTGTAGAATGGATTAGATGGTGAGGATTTTCTAGTACATGTCTCCAATCAGACAGAATAATTGGTTTGATCCAAACGTAAAGTCATCCACAGTTAGGAAATAAAAATGATCTGAAATAGGATCAACTTTCCCTTGAAGTTGGAAAAACCAATTTATTCCAATTTGTGTTTTCTTCTCTAGGTGAACATCAATAAAATGTGTTAAGAGAACCAATTTAGTACAGTTTAGAAACTGAAGAAAATGGACATTAATTGTAGAAAACAGCATAGAATTGTAGTCTAGTACATGTCTTACATTCCCTCAAAATGGAATAATCCAATACATCACATTTAAATAATAATTTACAAAAATCTCAAGGTGACAAGTAAATAATATATATATATTTAATTTATTTCTTAAAGTTAATTATGTGAAAGAAAATTGGGCTACAATCAAACCTGTTTGCACAGGAAGCACTCTGTATATTTCTTACATTGAATTACATTGGACCAGTAAATATTATGAGATAAAAGTAGTGTTGTACCTTGTTGGTAATTTTGGAAGTAGTTTCACTGACCAGCGCAATGATCTAGTTCTTTAGTTACCACTGTGAGCCCCTTTTGCTGTAAGAAATGAAAAACAGGGGAACTATAAGAATATCATGGCAACCATTATGGAGTCCAAGTGAATTTATTCTTCCTTTAGAATGAAAAAGAAGAATACAGTTCAGCAAAGTTCCTGGGTTCCAGCAAGCAAACACGCATGCGCATGCACATGTACACAAGTGTACAGCTAGAATAGTGAGTTTGGCATGTGGTCCCTGATTGTGTATTCTTTGTTCCTAAAACTTTCACAGGACTTTAATGGGGTTGCTGAGGATCATGAACTTTTAGACATTTGAAAACCTTTCCCTTCTATCACAAATCTAATTTCTATTGGAACAATCATAATATTTTATTTATACACATTTTACATTCTATTCTGTAGGGGAAAATTATCAAAATATCTTTATGAGGAAATTAAACCGAGATATAGCTATTTATTTTGTAATTCATTTCCTACTACCCAGCCCCCAAATTTTTCTTTTGTTTCACTCATACAAATAAATGATAAAATTACATGAAAAATCAATTAGAGTACCTACATTATACAAGTTCATTGCAGTATATATTGTAGATTTTGAAATTTTAATTGAGAATAGCATAATTTGAATCATGAGGAAGAAAGATGTCGAACCATGGTATTTTCTGTCATGCTTATATATAAATAGTCAATGCCAGTATAGGTCAATATATTTGCTTTTTAAAAATAAATGACAGAAATAAGTCATCGTAAGAAAATAACTGAAAGCCGACTTTTTCACTTTGACACTTCAAATGGCATTTGCAAGTGTGTGTGACTGATCCCAGTGTGATAAAATGGCTTCCTTCTGTCGGCCTCTATGTGAGAAATACAATTGGAAATAGTGTGAAAAATTTCTCCCATGTTATTTATGTTTCAATTCAAAATCAGAACAATGGAACAGCATTTTCTATGCATGAAAATGTGTTGAAAGAAAAAGGTAAATGTGGTCCTGAGAACAGGTATTATTAGCTGCCTAATGTTCAGCAGAACACATGAAAGTGAAAGTGAGTCGCTCAGTAGTGTCCGACTCTTTGCCACCCCGTGGACTGCAGCCCACCAGGCTCCCCCATCCATGGGATTCTCCAGGCAAGAATACTGGAGTGTGTTGCCATTTCCTTCTCCAGGGGATCTTCCTGTCCCAGGGATCGAACCCAGGTCTCCCACAATGCAGGCAGACGCTAGAACCTCTGAGCCACCAGGGAAGCCCAGCAGAACACATGGTTTAGAACATTAAAGTGAAATGACTTAGGTTCCCACGACAGCCTCACTACTCCTACTCTGCCACCTCCAGCAAGTTACTTACATTTTTAAGGTTCACTTTTATGATATATAAAAATTAGATATTAAGTGCTTCTTGAAAATGTATTAAAAACATAAATAATATAATAAGCTTAGTCCAGACTTGGCATATTTTAATGAATTAATGTTATTTTTAACTTGATTTCATGAAATTAGAAGGCAGAAGTTTTATGGGTTTTTTTAGCAGTGTTCATGGCTAGATGCAGCTATATTTTAAATGAGCTTTTTTTCAATGCTTATATAAATGATTAAGAATGTCTATATCTAGAAGTTCTTACAAAAGATGATTCATAATTGTCAATCTGTAATTGTCAATTTATATAATCCCTCAAGAAACAGTCAGGTGCCTTTGGAAAAATCTAATGCTGTGTTTATAGAGAACAGTTAAATCTGAGCAGCAAAATCCTTCCTCCTCATTAACACTGTTGTTTAAATATAACTTGAAGATCCAGTATCATGGTTTTAACATATAACAAGTTAATATTTAAGAAATACTAGGTTATGCTAAAAAAGTGGCTGCTGCTGCTGCTGCTAAGTTGCTTTAGTTGTGTCCGACTCTGTGCGACCCCAGAGACGGCAGCCCACCAGGCTCCCCCGTCCCTGGGATTCTCCAGGCAAGAACACTGGAGTGGGTTGCCATTTCCTTCTCCAACGCATGAAAGTGAAAAGTGAGAGTGAAGTCACTCAGTCCTGTCCTACTCCTAGTGACCCCATGGACTGCAGCCTACCAGGCTCCTCCATCCATGGGATTCTCTAAGCAAGAGTACTGGAGTGGGTTGCCAGCAGGAGTCATTGAAAAACTCCCTACTTCCTATGAGTTAACTTAATTTATGAACATGCTAAAGTATACAGAGATGTGATTTATGAGACAAAGGAGCAAAAAAAAAAGCTAATATGATGAGTACTTCAGATACAATTAAAATCATATATTTATGTGTGTGTATATGTATACATGTACATATGCATATACATATATTTAATAGTGCATATTTAATACACATATTACAAATAGCTGTGAAAAGAAGAGAAGCAAAAAGGCAAAAGAGAAAAGGAAACTTATACCCATTTGAATGCAGAGTTCTAAAGAGTAGCAAGGAGAGATGAGAAAGTGTTCCTCAGTGACCAGTGCAAAGAAATAGAGGAAAACAATAAAATGGGAAAGACTAGAGATCTCTTCAAGAAATTTAGATATACCAAGGGAATATTTCATGCAAAGATGGGCTCAGTAAAGGACAGAAATGGTATGGACCTAACAGAAGCAGAAGATATTAAGAAGAGGTGGCAAGAATACACAGAGGAACTGTACAAAAAAAGATCTTCACAACCCAGATAATCATGATGATGTGATCACTCATTTAGTGCCAGACATCCTGGAATGTGAAGCCAAGTGGGCCTTAGGAAGCATCACTACAAACAAAGCTAGTGGAGGTGATGGAATTCCAGTGGAGCTATTTCAAATCCTGAAAGATGATGCTGTGAAAGTGCTGCACTCAATATGCCAGCAAATTTTGAAAACTCAGCAGTAGCCACAGGACTGAAAAAAGTACGTTTTCATTCCAATCCCAAAGAAAGGCAATGCCAAAGAATGCTCAAACTATTGAACAGTTGCACTCATCTCACAGGCTAGTAAAATAATGCTCAAAATTCTCCAAGCCAGTCTTCAGCAATCTCTGAACTGTGAACTTCCAGAAGTTCAAGCTGGTTTTAGAAAAGGCAGAGGAATCAGAAATCAAAATGCCAACATCTGCTGGGTCATCAAAAAGCAAGAGAGTTCCAGAAAAACATCTATTTCTGCTTTATTGACTATGCCAAAGCCTTTGACTATGTGGATCACAATAAACTGTGAAAAATTCTTAAAGAGATGGGACTACCAGACCACCTGATCTACCTCTTGAGAAACCTCTATGCAGGTCAGGAAGCAACAGTTAGAACTGGACATGAACAACAGACTGGTTCCAAATAGAAAAAGGAGTTCCTCAAGGCTGTATGTTGTCACCCTGCTTATTTAACTTATATTCAATGTACATCATGAGAAATGCTGGGCTGGATGAAGCACATGCTGGAATCAAGATTTCTGGGAGAAATAACAGTAACCTCAGATATGCAGATGATACCACCCTTACGGCAGAAAGTGAAGAAGAACTAGAAAGCCTCTTGATGAAAGTGAAAGAAGAGAGTGAAAAAGTTGGCTTAAAGCTCAACATTCAGAAAACTAAGATCATTGCATCCGGCCCCATCACTTCATGGCAAATAGATGGGGAAATAGTGGAAACAGTGGCAAACTTTATTTTGGGGGGCTCCAAAATCACTGCAGATGGTGACTGCAGCCATGATGTTAAAAGACGCTTACTCTTTGAAAGAAAAGCTATGACCAACCTAGACCACATATTAAAAAGCAGAGACATTATTTTGCTAAAAATGGCCATCTAGTCAAGGCTATGTTTTTTCTAGTAGTCATGTATGGATGTGAGAGTTAAGACTATAAAGAAAGTTGAGCGCCGAAGAATTGATGCTTTTGAACTGTGGTGTTGGAGAAGACTCTTGAGAGTCCCTTGGACTTCAAGGAGATCCAACCAGTCCATTTTAAAGGAGATCAGTCCTAAATATTCACTGAAAGAACTGATGTTGATGCTGAAACTCCAATACTTTGGTGACCTGTTGTGAAGAACTGAGTCATTAGAAAAGACCCTGATGCTGGGAAACATTGAAGGTGGGAGCAGAAGAGGATGACAGAGGATGAGATGATTGGATGGCATCACCAACTCAATGGACGTGAGTTTGAGTAAACTGCGGGAGGTGGTGATGGACAGGGAGGCCTGGTGTGCTGCAGTCCGTGGTGTCGCAGAGTCGGACATGACTGAGTGACTGAACTGAACTGATGTATGTTTTCAATCACACCATATATATATATATATATATATATATACACACACACATAAATATATATGTGTGTATATATATATTTAAGATTCTTTAATATGATATATCATAAGGTACTTGAGATCAACTTAAAATTATGTGTATGCCTGTGGCTAATTCATGTTGGTGTGGCAGAAACCATTACAATATTGTAAAGCAATTATTCTCCAATTAAAAATAAAATTTAAAAAACTATATTATTTTTATTTGCTTAAATACAGTTATCTCTATTCAGAGATGTAAACAAGTTATACCATTCCTGAATGGGCTTTATAAATCTGTCATGATTTCTATTATATGAAGATAGAATTTCCTTGCATTAGGACTAACATATTCCACAGAAACTATCATTATCTGTTTAGTCTCACTAAGCCCTTGCTGCACGATGTCAGATTTCATATGGAATTTAAACATTCTTAGCACAGATGTTCTGTGGCTTATGCATCACACTCCTGGAATTCCTGGTGCTGTTGGTTTTGTCTAGGCTGTTCAGACTTTTATAATTATTTTTATAATTTTCACAAAGGTCATAAGGAACTTTCATCATTTGCAAATATATATTTATGGGGGCTCAACAATATTAAAATGTCTTTGACTACATATTAACAGAATGTTCAGATGACTGACTAGGTTATATAATGATTTTTGAAATAATAAATCATAATATGATTGAAAGTTTGATTATATTTATGTTTAGTCAGTTAGAAAGCACACAGAAAAAGGGCAAGTAAATCAGATTTCCCTAAATTCAAGGTAAAAAATAAAAGTAAGAAAAAAGCTATATTGTATGCAGAAATATTTTTATTATTTGAGGCTGTGCCAAATAGGTTACTCAGTGCTAAAGAATCCTCCTGCAGTGCAAGAGACACAGGTTCCATCTCTGGATCAGGAAGATTGCCTGGAGGAGGCCATGGCAACCCACTCCAGTATTCTTGCCTGGAAAATCCCATAGACAGAAGAGCCTGGAAGGTACAGTCCATGGGGTTACAAAGAGTCAGACAGAGCAAACCAGCACAGCACAGGACAGGAAATTTGAAAACCATGCTTAAATTGTTAAAAGGAATCGATTTCTTCAAGTCTTAACAATTTTGAAAGTAAATTTGTGTCCTGTGGAAGTATATTACTTGGGAGATGAACACTTGTGTTTATAATGTATACACTTGTATGTATAGTGTATAAGCAGTGTCAATAATAAGTAATTCATTGTCTTCCCTGAAATTTCCTTTACAATATAGAATGATATATTTTCCAAATAATCTATCATATTTCCATGTTATTATTTTTCTTCTGCAAGTTCTTAAAGTTAATTTAAGCTCTCAGAAATTTCAGGAGCTCCAAAAAGTGCACAAGAGATTTTTTTGCCATTGCTAGATGGTAGGAAGAAAAACAGAGTATCTACAATCTGGAGAAAGGTGTCAGTTACTTTAATTCTTAAATGTTATTAAAAAATTTGCTCCCTTAAATAATATATATATATACATATGTATATATATTCAATTTATCTTGTCCATTTTGTATGTTTCACATATATTGTTAATTATGTGATTTAAAATTTGCTTATTGTGTTAAATATATCATGAAAATAATATAATGATAATATAATAATATAACTTTTAATATAAACTCTGAGACTTTGCAGTATTTGTTGTTGCTGAAATTGTTAGAAGATACTATTCCTTGCCACTTATATTCTTATACTTTAGTAAAGTTTTAGAATGGCTATCCAAAGGTTTGCATGCTGCAGATCCGAAGGGGTAAGGCCATTTATGATCTAGAGCAGAGGACAGACTAAAATGGCCCTAAAAGCTTCTATTAGGACATAAGAGTAAATCCACAGAGGTGAACTCTGATGAATGAATAAAAGTCTTAAACTTGTTAGGAAAAAAGTCACCAATGCCAAAACTGCCAAATGAGCTCCTGGCAGAAAATGATTCTATCTCAAAAGCGAGACTTTAATAGCTCCCCATTTTGTTAAATCTTAATTTCCAGAAAAACCAAATAAACCAAGATATTAAAGTGATATCCTAAGCATGATTTTGTTTCCAGGGAGTTCACAGTATAAAAACAATAGAAACAATAAGCTTATTATACCAGCTGCCTTAGAATTTGTTTTGAATGCTATCTTTATAGAACTCCATATAGTTTCTTCAATTGAATTATTTTTCTTCACAGCCGGATGCATAGTTGACTAAAGTTCGAAAACTGTCCACTTGAGGCTAACAATTTTAGACATGCCTAATGGATTTCATTTTTGCTCTACTTTTACCAAAGATAAGTAAACCATGCTTTTCAAGCTGATTTTACGATTTATATTTGTTTTCATTTTCCACTCGTATAAAGTTATGAGCAAAATGAAATCTGTCATTCAAAAATGCACATATACTATATACTAAGTTGATGATTTTGAAAAAACTGAATTGTTACAGTCAGCAGGCAGCAATATAATAGCTCGAAATGTCCTTTCACCAGCTGAGGTATGAAAATCTGAATCTGGCATATGAAAGGAGATAAGCAGGCCAGTGTACAATGCATGAATGTTGAAAGGATGGAAGTGAAGTATATTTTTCTAGACAAGCTCAGCCCATCTCTTAAAGAAGTAGAAAAAAATATATTCACACATACAAAAAAATCGCTAATCTGAATTAGTAGATGTGAGAACACAGTATGTCATGAAAGAATTGCAAATGGTTTAAAATCCATTTTCCTCCACATTTTCTTATCTTTTGCATTTACTATGTGTGTTTACTATTAAGAAAGTCATATGAATTAATATTAACTGTGATGCATACTACATATATCAATTCCCTTGCTCCACTCTTTTTTTTTTTGAATATACACAGTGTAATTTGGCCAAAGTTTGCATGTAGGTGTTTAACTCTAGTTAAAAAATGAAATTCTTTGCCACTATCTTTCTATATTTTTCTGATTTTTCATAATCCTTATATGGAAATCACTTTTATTTGAAAAATAGCTCAGTATTTTCAGATACATTGTTTTTCTGGAATAGGAGACAAACCCAAATACAACTTTAAATCTTTTTTGTATGTTTTTAACATTTTTTGAACAATTAGACCATAAGCTTGGAAATTATAACACATGTTTGAGGGACAGAGACCAGTCAGATTACAAGAAATGTAGAATTGATATGAAGAAATAATAACCGAGAATGTTAAAAGGCAAAGCTGTGAGGCATATAATGACAACCTTTAACTAGAAAACAAAGGAGTTTTGTCAACCCTAAATAAAATAATTAACAAATTATAAAAAGTGAAATTGAATTTATTCAGGAATGGTGGAGGAATTGTAATGCGGGGCAAGCAAATTGTGGTGAACCACATTCAAATCTGAGGAATCAAAAAGATCAGCTTTTATAAGGTGTGAGAAGAAAACTGGAGAGGGTTGTATCAAGCAAATTTTATTGGAGAACAAAACATTGACATTGTTGCCATTTCTCATTGTCTTCAAGAAGTGGTTAGGGTGTTGTTCTTGGGATAGTGAAGGATCTTTCTTCTTTTTCTTAAAAGCAGGAGATAGAATTCCCAGATGAAAATGTCTTCCCTTGTCAGATTAGTTCTTACCTTCTGTCTCCCTGCTGGTGATGTAGCCTGCCAGGAGTAGTACTTCCTGAAAGCTTCCTCTTCAGGGCTTCCCCACTCCAATGTAAGTGAGATTTCTTATATCTTCACAGTTTTAATTCAGCAAGTAATGGAGAGTCACTGAAATTTTGCTGGGCAAGAGTTGATGTGATTATGAAAGATGAATATGACACAAATGAGACCCAAGAAGAAGCAAGTTAGTTTTGTTTTGTTTTGTTTTTAACATTATGGAACAAAATGCAATGTATACAAATTATTTTGATACAATTAAGAATATATAAGATGGAGAAGAGAAAGCAGCACTTTAGCACCAATTAATAATGATTCCAGTGAAATTCACTTAAGGCTTTAAATGTTTAATCTTTTTGTTTAAGTGAAGAAAGAGTATTTTCTTAAGTTCCTAGAAGGTAATGATGATACTGGTTCAAGAACCACGCATTCATAATTAACATGAGTCTGAACTAAACCATGTGAACATGTAACTATGTGTTTCACTTCACACACACACAAAATATTCAGAACATTTACACAAGATCTACTGATATTTGTTTACACATTAAAGAGGAATATTTGCAAGAAAAACCAAGATTTTATTAAAAAAGGAAATGTTTACTTCTCCCAAAGAACATGGCAATAATTTGCTTGATTTCAGAATTCATCATCTGTTTATCTATGTATCATCATTATCATCTATTTCTGTTTATTACACCATTTCAATTTTAGGGTTTATTTCTTTTTCTTTACTGATAACTGAGTGAGGATTTTGGAGAAAAAGGTGACTAATCAGTTGTCTATTTTAATTGGATAAAATGCATTAATAGAAGTTAAAAGATAAATATCTCACTGAAAAATTATGAAAATTGAGTACATGCTGTGAAATAAGGCAAACACATTTGCTTGTGAGAACAAAGATAACATTGAAAGGCAGCAATGAAAGAGTAGTTCCAGAGATATAATTGTATGAAAGGGAAGGCTATTGGGATCAGAAGAAATTTTGGATCTTGAGACTTTTGAATTTTAATGACTTTGAATTACTTGAAGATGATTACAAATATGGAAGTTATTACACTGAGAAACTTGTTCTAATAATTGGATCTCACACTTTAAAAACTAGATTATTTAGCAGAACATTTTATTTCATTTTTTTAAATTAATTAATTTATTTTAATTGGAGGCTAATTATGTTACCATGTTGTGGTGGTTTTTGCCGTACATCGACATGAATCAGCCAGAGGTGTATATGTGTCCCCCCATCCTGAAGCCCCCTCCCACCTCCCTCCCCATCCCATCCCATCCCATCCCCATTGTTTGAGCACCAGCTTTGAGTGCCCTGCTTCATGCATCAAACTTGCACTGGTCATGTATTTTACATATGGTAATATACATGTTTCAATGCTATTGTCTCAAATCATCCCACCCTTGCCTTCTCCCAAATAGTCCAAAAGTCTATTCTTTACATCTGTGTCTCTTTTGCTGTCTTGCATACAGGGTCATTGTTACCGTCTTTCTAAATTCCACATATATGCGTTAATATACTATATTGGTATTTCTCTTTCTGACCTACTTCACTCTGTATAATAGGTTCCAGTTTCATCCATCTCATTAGAACTGACTCAAATACATTCTTTTTTATAGCTGAGTAATATTCCATTGTATATATGTACCACAACTCCCTTATCCATTCATCTAGCAAAACATTTTATATTTGCATTTCTCATAAAATCAAGGTAGTGTCTAATATGATACATCTTTCCACAAAACTGACAGTCTAATAAGGGAGAGAAAAGGCACAAGTAAGAAACAGAGATATTAAAAGTTACATGGTGAAGTATACCGCAGAAGGTTAGTGAAAGTAGCCTTAGTTTCTTAAAATTCCTTGTATTTGAGGACCCAAAACCCTGTTTCTCAAATAAAGTTGATCCTTCTGTATTTAGATATGTATTATTAGTAAAATATTGACTGTAGATTAATAAATATAAAATAGAATTTGGAATAAGCATGATTTATTATGAGTAAAGGTCCGTCTAGTCAAGGCTATGGTTTTTCCAGTAGTCATGTATGGATGTGAGAGTTGGACTATAAAGAAAGCTAAGCACCAAAGAATTGATGCTTTTGAACAGTGGTGTTGGAGAAGACTCTTGAGAGTCCCTCGGACTGCAAGGCGATCCAACCAGTCCATCCTAAAGGAAATTGGTCCTGAATATTCATTGGAAGGACTGATGTTGAAGCTGAAACTCCAATACTTTGGTGACCTGTTGTGAAGAACTGAGTCATTGGAAAAGACCCTGATGCTGGGAAGGATTGAAGGCGGGAGGAGAAGGGGATGGCAGAGGATGAGACAGTTGGATAGCATCACCAACTCAATGGACATGAGTTTGAGTAAACTCTGGGAGGTGGTGATGGACAGGGAGGCCTGGCGTGCTGTGGTCCATGGAGCTGCAAAGAGTTGGACATGACTGAGTGACTGAACTGAACACTTTTATTCTAAGCATCAAATTTATCCAATAATCATTGTTATCAAGTCTAATTAAATACTTTGAAGTCCAATATGGGAACATGATTATTTACAAAAGAGAGACATTTTAAAATAATGTACTATAGAGTTCTATAACTCTTTTAAAGATAGGTTGGTACATATAAAGAATATTCCAATATCAAGGTTAATTGTCATTCATGTAGTATAGAAGTCTGCGCGTGTGCTCACTGAGTGACTGCTTAGTTGTGTCCAACACTTTGCAACCCCATGGACTGGAGCCTGCTAGGCTCCCCCATCCCTGGAATTTTCCAGGCAAGAATACTGGAGTGGGTTGCCATTTCCTACTTCAGGAGATCTTCCCAATTCAGGAACTGAACCAGAGGCTTGTGTATTTCCTGCTTTGGCAGGATGATTCTTTGCCATTGAGCCACTGGGGAGCCAATAGAAGGCTCACATCTACAATTAACTTGAAAGAATGACCATGATAGCTTACCCAATGAGAAAATCTAGTTCAAAAGTTGTATTGAATTTAAGATCTGGAAAATGTCTTTAATATAAGCCTACTCCTTTACCTCTAATGAGCAAGCACCCTGTTATGAACTTAACCATATTAAATTCCAAAACCCCAAAACTAGATTACCCACTTCTATTAATATTGCACAAACCTACAATGCAATAGGTTTGTTGTACAGAATTAGTTAAATGAATTTTCTTCCAAAACTTAAAATTTAGAGGAATATGACAGGTATCAAAATGTAAATCCACCAGGCAGGTGTTAGCTTTCTGTCTGATCAGCAATTATATAAAATAAAATTGTGTACAACTTTCAACCATTGATTTTTGTATTATTTATGTATTACTCAGGCAGTACCCAGAGAAAGCAATGGCACCCCACTCCAGTACTCTTGCCTGGAAAATCCCATGGACAGAGGAGCCTGGAAGACTGCAGTCCATGGGGTCACTGAGGGTCGGACATGACTGAGCGACTTCACTTTCACTTTTCACCTTCATGCATTGGAGAAGGAAATGGCAACCCACTCCGGTGTTCTTGCCTGGAGAATCCCAGGGACAGGGGAGCCTGGTGGGCTGCTCTATGGGGTCGCACAGAGTCGGCCATGACTGAAGTGACTTAGCAGCTTAGCAGCAGGCAGTACCACCATAGAAAAGACAAATGACTTTCACTTAAGCATAAAATCACCATCTCAAGGAAACCTGTTATTAACACATTCTTCACAGAGAATGTTTGGAGTATTTTTAAGGAAGGAATATTTCTTTTCCGTGCACTTATCCTTATTCCCCCAAATGTTGTTTTTCAGTTTTATCTGTTAAAATTCCAACTATCCTTCATTTTCCATTTTGCCAGTCAGCAACTCATAAGACTTCCTCAGTCAGCATGGTACAAGTTTTCTTTGTTCCTTCTGGACAAATAGCTTTTTCATTGTGCCTGTTTATCTTGTTGTACTGTAAATACCTGTTTGTATGTCTTAATGCTTTTACCTGGTAGATATATAGACCTTGCCTTCTTGAATGGCCATGTAAAACATTATTGAGATATGGCTTAGAACCAGGAACATATAGGTTCAAATTCTGTTTCCATATTTTCACCTCAAATGGGATTTTGAGTAAATCAATCACTAATCAGAGGATAATTTTTTCTCAGCTATGATTAGATTATAATAAATATCTCGTGTTTAACATTAAATGCGAACATGAAATATAATAAGATGCTGTTTGTTCTGTTTCTCATAGTTTCATACAAGACTTAGTTCATTGAAGTCAGGGACATATTCCTGTATATCACACTGTTTATAGTACAACTATTTTCAAGTACTTATCAATAAATATTTCTTAAAAATAAATTTAATAGTTTATCTGAATAATGGACAACCCTACTTCCTTGAGTTACAAGATGATATATGCAAGGTAAGCATACTGATTTTATCCAGAGAAAATGAATATATGTAAACATTTTTTAAAAATTCTCTAATATTTTTGTAATAGACATTTCTAATCTATGTGTCATGATGAATATTATTGGGTATTAAATTTCCCATTATTATAAGTTACAATTGACTCCACAGAAATACCAAGGATATCATAAGAGACTAAAGAGTCAGACACGACTGAGCGACTGATCTGATCTGATCTGATATGCCAATAAAATGGACAACCTGGAAGAAATGGACAAATTCTTAGAAAGGTGCAGTTTCCCTAGACTGAACCAGTAAGAAATAGAAAATAAGAACAGACCAATCAAAAGCACTGAAATTGAAACTGTGGTTAAGAACCTCCCAGCAAACAAAAGACCAGGACCTGACAGCTTCACTGGTGAATTTGTCATATGTTTAGAGAAGAAGTAACACCTATCCTCTGAAACTGTTGCAAAAAATTGCAGAGGAAGGAAAACTTCTAAACTCATTTTATGAGGCCACCATTACCCTGATACCAAAATCAAACAAAGATATCCAGAAAAAGAAAATTGCAGACCAGTATCATTAATGAACATATATGCAAAAATCCTCAACAAAATACTAGCAATCTGTATCCAACAATATGTTAAAAACATTGATCATACACCATGATCAAGTGGGATTCATCCCAGAGATACAAGGGTTTTTTCAAAATCTGCAAATTAATCTATATAATATACCACATCAACAAATTAAAAAATAAAAACCATATGATCATCTCAATAGATTCAGAAAAAACCTTTGACAAAATTCAGCACCCATTTATGATAGAAACTCTCCAGAAAGGGGACATAGAAGATACATGTGACGTGATGTGACGTTGCTCAGTCATGTCTGACTCTTTGAGACCCTGTGGACTGTAGCCCACCAGGCTCCTCTGTCCATGGGATTCTCCAGGCAAGAATACTGGATTGGGTTGCCATTACGTCAACATAATAAAGACCATGTATGACAAACCCACAGCTAGCATCATACTCAGTGGTAGAAAGCTAAAATCATTCTAAGTTCAGGAATAAGACGAGGATGTCCACTCTCAACACTTTTATTCAATATAGTTTTGAAAGTCCTAGCTACAGCAATCAGAGAAGAAAAAGGAATCCAAATTGGCAAAGAGGAAGTTAAACCCTCACTGTTTGCAAATGACATGACACTATACATAAAAGATTCTAAAATGTTACCAGAAAACTACTCATGTGTGCTAAGTCACTTCAGTCATGTCCAACTGTTCGAGCCTATGGACTGCAGCCTGTCAGGCTCCTCTCTCCATGGGATTCTCCAGGCAAGAATACTAGAGTGGGTTGCCTTTTCCTTCTCCAAGGGATCTTCCCAACCCAGGGACTGAACCTGAGTCTCTCATGTCTCCTGCATTGTCAGGTGTGTTCTTACCATTAGTAAGCCACCTGGCAAAGAGAAAACTACTAGAACTCAACAATGAATTTGGTAAATTTGCAAATGAAAAAATTAATACACAGAAATCTGTTGCATTTCTATACACTAACAAAAAGATCAGAAAGAGAAATTTAAGAAGCAATTCCATTTACCATTGCATCAGAAAGAATAAAATGCCTAGGAATCAACCTACCTAAGGAAACAAAAGAGAAATAAACCTCCCTAAGGAAACCAACGGAGAAGGCAATGGCACACCACTCCAGTACTCTCGCCTGGAAAATCCCATGGATGGAGGAGCCTGGTGGGCTACAGTCCATGGGGTTGCTAAGAGTTGGACACGACTGAACGACTTCCTTTTCACTTTTCACTTTCATGTATTGGAGAAGGGAATGGCAACCCACTCCAGTATTCTTGCCTGGAGAATCCCAGGGACGGGGGAGCCTGGTGGGCTGCTGTCTATGGGGTCGCACAGAGTCGGACACAACTGAAGTGACTTAGCAGCAGCAGCAGCAAGGAAACCAAATATCTGTACTCCAAAATTCTAAAATGCTGATGAGAGAAACTGAAGAAGCCATAAACAGATGGAAAGAGATACCATGTTTATGGATTGGAAGAATCAGTATTGTTTAAATGACTATACTGCCCTAGGCAATCTACAGATTCAGTACAATCCCAATCAAATTACCAAAGACGTTTTTCACGAATTGAACAAAAAAAGTCTCAAGATTTGTATGGAGATGCAAGACACCCCAAATAGCCAAGGCGACCTTCAAAAAGAAGTTAAACTGTTGAGATTATAAGTAGTCATTGATTCATGCTTTCATTGAGTAGTTCAATGCATTTTTTATTGTCACTGCTACTTACCACTTCTGTAAGAAGCATCCAGGACTGGATTAAGAGAGACAGCAGACTGTTAACAAGGAAATAGACAATTAAGCATCCTAATAATGATTAGGAAGCAATCACCTGAAATAAAATTATAGGATCTGACAGATAGAAAACCAGGGATTTAGGGGACAGTTACTGAAAAGGTGACAGACGATCAAACAGGGCTGAGAATAGGCCAGCGTGAAAAACACAAGCAAGATCATTTCAGATTCTGAGTGAAAATCCACAACTAGGAAAAATCTGGGGACTTAGAGAAATTAAACAGAGGATGCATCGAGTCTGGATTGCAATGGATGAGTAAGAAAGTAAGAAGAAATGGAGAAGAAAGAGTCCAGTTTATGTTGTAAGTTTTTTTGGTTGGTAAAGAATAATATTAAATATTTACTTAGCAATTGCTGTGTGCCAGGAACCATTTTAAGTGCTGCATGTGAATTGCTTTGTTTATCCCTCATGACAAGTTTTTTGAGAAAAAAAAAAAAACTGTTTTTTTGAGAAAAAAAATTTCTGTCTTTGACAATGAGGAAATGAAACAGTTTAAGTAAGTTGTTCAAAACCACATTATAAGTAAGCCTATGAGTTAAGATCCTGAACTATCAGACTTACTTACACAGAGTCTTCTTTCTTAACCACTATGGTATGCTTATTGCAACCAGAAGATTGCATAGGTTTTATTAAAGGTGTAATATGATAACTTTTCAGGGCTTCCCCTGTGGGTCAGTGGTAAAGAATCCACCTACAAGGCAGGAGCTACAGGAGAGGTGGGTTCAATACCTGCGTTAGGAAGATCCCCTGGAGAAGGGCATGGCAACCCACTCCATTATTCCTGCCTGGAGAATCCCCCTGTACAGAGGAGCCTGGCAGGCTGCAATCCATAGGGTCACAAAGAGTTGGACATGACTGAAGGGACTTAGCAAACACTCTTGGTAACTTTTCAGAGGTCATAAATAATGGATTAAAATATAGGACACAAGAATCATGCAGGTTGTAATTCTTTTATCTTTAATGTTTATCAGAGATAATTTGCAAAGAAAAAAATGATTTAGAGTATAGGAATAGAAGCAGGAAGATCAAAAAGGAAGCTGTCATATCATTCAGACCTGATGGTGGCTTATATTAGACTAAGATACATGGCAGTGTAGACTGGAGGAGGAATTGACCTGTGATATTTAAGAATAGAAATGAGAGGACTTCTTAATAGAGGGAAAATGAGCAATCAAGATTATGGCTGGAGTGACTATATGAACAATGTTTCCACTGACTGAGATAACACAGACTAGAAGTATCCATAACCTCTTCAGTTCAGTCGCTCAGTTGTGTCCCAGTCTTTGAGACCCCATGAATCGCAGCACGCCAGGCCTCCCTGTCCATCACCATCTCCCGGAGTTCACTCAAACTCACGTCCATTGAGTCGGTGATGCCATCCAGCCATCTCATCCTCTGTCGTCCCCTTCTCCTCCTGCCCCCAATCCCTCCCAGCATCAGAGTCTTTTCCAATGAGTCAACTCTTCACATGAGGTGGCCAAAGTACTGGAGTTTCAGCTTTAACATCATTCCTTCCAAAAAAATCCCAGGGCTGATCTCCTTTAGAATGGACTGGTTGGATCTCCTTGCAGTCCAAGGGACTCTCAAGAGTCTTCTCCAACACCACAGTTCAAAAGCATCAATTCTTTGGCACTCAGCTTTCTTCACAGTCCAACTCTCACATCCATGCATGACCACTGGAGAAACCATAGCCTTGACTAGATGGACCTTTGTAGGCAATGTAATGTCTCTGCTTTTCAATATGCTATCTAGTTTGGTCATAACTTTTCCTCCAAGGAGTAAACTTAGGTTCCTTTATTATGATATGTTCATGTTTCTTAGAACCTTGAGTACCCATCTGAATTTTAGGTAAATAGTCTATCAGTTTGTTCATGACAACATCTAGCCTTGAATATGTGTTCAACAAGGACTCTTCAGACAAATTTATAATTGACCAGCTAAGTAAAAATATAGAAATGGCTGCATTATTCTGATACCAAATATAATTTTTTATTCTAGGAGGCCATAGAGTTACATATCTAAAATGTTAGCCAAGTGATTGGGCTCAAAAGGTGAAATATGAATGTAACACGGAAAAACTCTGCAGCTATAGGAAGTAATAAATACCCATGTAAGGCTACTAAGCTTTGCTCAGTTGGAATAACTGCAAAGAGATAATAGTGAAATAGCAAGATTATTTTGAATTTAATGGCAGACTTTATTTTATAATTCAGGCATACCTTGGAGATATTGGGAGTTTGGTTCTAGACCACCTCAATAAAAGCTATTTTTACATTAAAGCAAGTCACAAAAAAATGTTTGGCTTCCCAGTGAATATAAAGGTTATCCATAGTCTTTTAGGTGTGAAATAGCATGATGTCTAAAAAACAATGTATAAACCTTAATTAAAAATATTATATATATCTTTTAAAAAATTCTAGCCACCTGAATCTTCAGTAATCATAATCTTTTAGTTGGTGTATGGCCTTGCCTTGATTTGATGGCTATTGGCTGATCAAGGATGACAGTTGCTAAAGTTTATGATGGTTTGGCAATTTCTTAAAATAAGAAAATGAAGTTTGCCTCACCCAATGACTTTTGGAAAACTGATTTCTCTGTAGCATGCAAATACTGTTTGATAGCATTTTACCTACTGTAGAACTTCTTTAAAATTGGAGTCAATACTTTCAAACCCTGCTGCTGTTTTATCAACTAAATTTATGTAATATTCTATATCAGTTTTCTTCATTTCAACAATCTTGAAAGCATCTTAACTAGGAATAGTTAAGAAACCACTTTCTTTGATCATCTGCAAGAAACAACTCCTTATCTGTGAAAGTTTCATTGTGAGGTGGCAGCAATTCAGTCACATCTTCAGGCTCTACTTGTAATTTTAGTTCTCTTGGTATTTCTACCACATCTGCAGTTACTTCCTCTACTCCACTGAAGTCCTCAACACCTCAGAGTCAACCCTGAGGATTGGAATCACTTCTTCCAAACTCCAGTTGAAGTTGACATTTTAACCTCTTCCCATGAACCATGAATGTTCTTAATGACGTCTAAAATGGTGAATGTGTTTTAGAAAGTTTTTAATTTACTTTAGCCACATCCATCAGAGTAATCACTGTCTATTGCAGCTGAAGCATTATGAAATATATTTCTAAGATAATAAGACTTGAAATCAAAATTACTACTTGATCCATGGCTTACAGAAGGGAAGTTATGTAAGTAGGCATAAAAGCAATATTAATCTCATTGTAATCTCCATCAGAGATCTTGGGTGACTGGGTTCATTGTCTTTGAGTAATATGAAAGGGACTTTTTTTTTTTTCTTTGATAAATAGGTCTCAATACTGGGATCAAAATATTCAGTAAACCATGTTGTAAGCAGCTGTCATCCAGGCTTTGTTGTTTCATTTATAAAGAATATACAGAATAGATTGAGCATAATTCTTAAGGGCTCTAGGATTTTTAGAATGGTATAATATATGAGCATTGGTTTCAACTTAAAGTCACCAGCTGCATTAACCCCTAACAAGAGAGCCAGGCATTGACATCTTCTTTGTAACTCTGAAAGTCCTAGATAACATCTTTTTCTTTTTTTTGTTTTGTTTTTGTTTTTGTTTTTTTTTCCCAAAAGTTTTATTGGGGGAAAACTACAAAACATTTACAGTACAATGTTTACAGTCACAATTTGTAGTGAACTGATTCCCCAAATATATTACAACTCAAGTTGACTTAACCTTGTTACATTCAAAACACCTACTTCTGTCAAAGTAGTCCACAATACATACATACATAGTGCTCCAACTGTACCTACGTACAAACGAACTAAAGCTACTGCTCATTCAACCTCTGTCCAGAAAAGCATTCCTGCCTTTCCACACGGGGAAAAAAAAGTACAAGTTTTGGAATTTTCTGTAATTAAACAAGGCATATTCATGTACTACATACCATTTTAGCACTAAGAGGTGGCCTCTTCACTTTATATCTATATAAAAAAAAAAGTGGTAAAAATCTTCTCCTTTTGTGCAGTTGAACCCATCCTACATTCAGATTCTCTCAAGCACTAATAGACAAAATACTTATTTGGTTGAGGAAAATTTAAGGCAAGTTCTGGCCCTTCCAAAGGCACTGTGAGATTACCCTCCCCCCCCCCATTATTGCTACATATCTTTATATGCAGAGTATGTCACAGTAGAACTGGTGGAATAAGCAAACAAAAACATCTTTTGCTAATTTATAAAGGTGGAATGAGAAAAGCATGCCACATGTAAGCCTGATTGCAATGTGGTCATTTTTTCTTTTAAAGTTGGATGGGCTACAACCATTATACATTCTAAGAAAAACTCATAAGATATTCCTCAAACTACTTCCACAGCATCAAGATAAATTTCTGTAAAGAAATCATGCAATCTTTCAAAATTTATGTAAACAAGGAAAGAAATTAATGAAATAAATATTACATACAATCTCTTAAATTAAGATTTTTTTACTCATTTACAATAAAATAACCATGTGAAGTTACAAAAGGCATATATTACTGTAAAAAGAACATACACTCCACATTTTGCCGATTAACAATGGCAATCATAACTTAACATAATAAAAGAATATATATCTATTGCTTTTCATCATACTTGATAAATACAGTATGAACAAAATTTTCAATGTATACTTTTCACAAGATAATAAATAAGTTAAATAGTTTTTTTTCATATTGAGTTGTGGTGCAGTGGTGCGAATCAACTCAAAACAGCTAAAAATTCAGCAGTTATTCCCCATCAATTATGAACTAAGCTCTGCCCAAGGCTTCCAGAAAGAGAAGACAAAAGAAGGTTGTTTGTCCACATTGGAAATCTGTTGTTTACTGTAGTCCACTTCATTAATTATCTTAGTTTGATCTTCGAGATAACTTGATGAATCTTCTACATAAGCAATTGTTGCTTCATCTTGCATTTTTATATTCTGGAGATAAATTCTCTCTTTAAACCTCATTAATCAACTTCTACTAGTTTGAGGCTTTTTTTCTGCAGCTTCCTCACCTGTCTCAGGCTTCACAGAATTGAAGAAAGTTAGAAATTAGATCTGGAGAAGGCAATGGCAACCCACTCCAGTACTCTTGCCTGGAAAGTCCCATGGACGGAGGAGCCTGGTGGGCTGCAGTCTGTGGGGTCTCGAAGAGTCGGACACGACTGAGCGACTTCCCTTTCACTTTTCACCTTCATGCACTGGAGAAGAAAATGGCAACCCACTCCAGTGTTCTTGCCTGGAGAATCCCAGGGACGGTGGAGCCTGGTGGGCTACCATCTATGGGGTCGCACAGAGTCGGACATGACTGAAGCGACTTAGCAGCAGCAGAAATTCGATCTGGACTATGCTTTGACTGAAGGGAATGCTATGGCTGGTTTGATTTTCTACCCAGAATACATCTATCTGAAACTTTCTTCATATCAGCAATTAGGCTGATGGTTTTCTTATCATTTATGTGCTCACTGAAGCAGCATTTTGAATTGCCTTAAAGAACTTTTCCTTTGCATCCACAACTTGACTGTTTGGAATAAGAAGGGTAACTTTCACCCAGTCTTATCATTCAATGTGCCTTTCTCACACAGCTTTATCATTTCTAACTTCTAATTTAAACTGAGAGATATGCAACTCTTCCTTTCACTTGAACATGTAGAGATTATTGAATGGTTATTAATTGACCTAATTTTAATATTGTTGTATCTCAGGAAATAGGGAGGCCAGATGAAAAGAAATGAGGTGAGGGAATAGCTAGTTGTTGGAGCACTCAGAAGGCACACAACACTTAACAATTAAGTTCATCATCTTACATGGGTGAGGTGCATGGTGCCTCAAAGCAATTACAAGAGTAACATCAAAGATCACTGATCACAGGTCACCGTAACAAACATAATATTGATGAAAAATTGAAAACTGTGAGAATGACCAAGATATGACACACAGGCAAGAAGTGAAGAAATGCTGTTGGGAAAATGGTGCCAATAGAATTTCTCTATGAAGGTTTGCCACAAAACTTCACTTTGTGAAAAATAACTTATCTGAAAAGGGCAATAAAAGCATAAGAAATGAGGCATGTCTGTCTATATTTTTATTCTGATTGAAATACGGGGATCTATACTCATGAGTAATCATTATGTCATAATGGAACCATTAATCACAGCAGGACAGGAATGGAGACTCAGATGTAGAGAATGGACTTGTGGACACAGCAGGGGAAGGAGAGGGTGGAAGGAGTTGAGAGAGTAACATTGAAATATATACTTTGTCATTGTTTCATTGTTGTTTAGTCACTAAGTTGACCATGAGTAAAATAGATACCTGGTAGGAAAATAGATGGGAAAACAGTGGAAACAGTGTCAGACTTTACTTTTTGGGGCCCCAAATCACTGCAGATGGTGACCACAGCCATGAAATTAAAAGACACTTACTCCTTGGAAGGAAAGTTATGACCAACCTAGATAGCATATTCAAAAGCAGAGACATTACTTTGCCAAAAAAGGTTCATCTAGTTAAGGCTATGGTTTTTCCAGTGGTCATGTATGGATGTGAGAGTTGGACTATAAGGAAAGCTGAGTGCAGAAGAATGGATGCTTTTGAACTATGGTGTTGTAGAAGACTCTTGAGAGTCCCTTGGATTGCAAGGAGATTCAACCAGTCCATCCTAAGGGAGATCAGTCCTGGGTGTTCTTTGGAAGGACTGATGCTGAAGGTGAAACTCCAATATTTTGGCCACCTCATGCGAAGAGTTGACTCATTGGAAAAGACTCTGATGCTGGGAGGGATTGGGGGCAGGAGGAGAAGGGGACAACACAGGATGAGATGGCTGGATGACATCACCAACTCGATGGACATGAGTTTGAGAGAACTCCAGGAGTTGGTGATGGACAGGGAGAACCTGGTGTGCTGCAATTCATGGGGTCCCAAAGAGTCAGACACAACTCAGCGACTGAACCAAACTGAACTGAGGAAGTTGCAGTATAACAGGCAAGCTCAGACCTTGGCTCTGTGATGACCTGAAAGAGTGAAATGGAAGGTGGAGTAGGAGGGAGGATCCAGAGGAAGGAGATAATGTATCACTTCAGTTGAGTTCAGTTGCTCAGTCATGTCCGACTCTTTGTGACCCCGTGAATCACAGCACGCCAGGCCTCCCTGTCCATCACCAACTCCCGGAGTTCACTCAAACTCACATCCATCCAGCTGGTGATGCCATCCAGCCATCTTGTCCTCTGTCATCCCCTTCTCCTCCTGCCCCCAATTCCTCCCAGCATCAGGGTCTTTTCCAATAAGTCAACTCTTTGCATGAGGTGGCCAAAGTATTAAAGTCTCAGCTTCAGCATCAGTCCTTCCAAAGAACACCCAGGACTATTCTCCTTTAGGATGGACTGGTTGGATCTCCTTGCAGTCCAAGGGACTCTCAAGAGTCTTCTCCAACACCACAGTTCAAAAGCATCAATTCTTCGGCACTCAGCTTTCTTCACAGTCCAACTCTAACATCAGTACATGATGCGAGACTAGACTAAATGGACCTTGACTAGATGGACCTTTTTTGGCAAAGTAATATCTCGGCTTTTCAATATGCTATCTAGGTTGGTCATAACTTTCCTTCCAAGGAGTAGCATCTTTTAATTTCATAGCTGCAATCCCCATATGCACTGATTTTGGAGCCCCAAAAAATAAAGTCTGACACTGTTTCCACTGTTTCCCCATCTATCTGCCATGAAATGATGGGACTGGATGCCATGATCTTAGTTTTCTGAATGTTGAGCTTTAAGCCAACTTTTTCACTCTCCTCTTTCATTTTCATCAGGAGGCTTTTTAGTTCCTCTTCACTTTCTGCCATAAGGGCAATGTCATCTGCATATCTGAGTTTATTGATATTTCTCCCAGCAATCTTGATTCCAGCTTGTGCTTCTTCCAGTCCAGCGTTTCTCATGATGTACTCTGCATATAAGTTAAGTAAGCAGGGTGACAATATACAGCCTTGACATACTCCTTTTCCTATTTGGAACCAGTCTGTTGTTCCATGTCCAGTTCTAACTGTTGTTTCCTGACCTGCATATAGGTTTCTCAAGAGGCAGATCAGGTGGTCTGGTATTCCCATCTCTTGAAGAATTTTCCACAGTTTCTTGTGGTCCACACAGTCAAAGGCTTTGGCATAGTCAATAAAGCAGAAATAGATGTTTTTCTGGAACTCTCTTGCTTTTTCGATGATCCAGTGGATGTTGGCAATTTGATCTCTGGTTCCTCTGCCTTTTCTAAAACCAGCTTGAACATCTGGAAGTTCACGGTTCACGTATTGCTTTCTTCTGGCTTATTCACATTGCTGTACAGCATAAAAGAACACAATATTGTAAAGCAATTGTCATCCAATTAAAAATAAATTAAGATAATAAAAAAGGCAAAATGCAAGCAACTGGGGACAAAGTTATCAGTTTTATGATGAAAAGCTAAAAATTTGTCCAAAAGATAAAGAGCTAAAAATAAATATGAGCATTCTCTTCAGTGCCCATTTAATCAATGCTGTAAACTTTTGTAGTATACATCTTTGCATGTTTATACTTTTAAAAATAATGATGATAGGTTTCAATATTAAATAATATATTTATAACACTAGTAGATTAATAATGATTTGATCATAAAGAAATGGCACAAGCAAGTGTTGGTTGCAAGCATTAGCCATTTGTTTTGAAAATTCAATATATTTAGTTTTGTTTGGGATTTTCAAGGTTGACATTTTCTTCCAAGAAAATTGTTAAAAATTTAAATTATTTGTTTCTAAATTATAATGCAAGGGAGAGCCCTGCTGGCAGGCTTTTATAGATGCAGGAAGTGGATTCATAATTGAAGCAAAGTACCTTAGGAAACACAACAGTAAAATGTATAATACATTTTGTGTTTTGGCTCTGTATCTTTTATATTTTAGAATTGAATCTCACTAGTTTTTAACTAAACACGTACCTTGCTTTTGAAGCTACATTTCCTGCAGTTTACCTATTGGAATAATCTGGAAATATGAAGTTAAGTTTCCATGTGGAATTTCTACATTTAAGGATAGATGGTCTATTTTTAAATATGACAAAGCAATTCTAATGAAGTATTGAATTTCTTTTTATCTGTGTTAGTCACTAAATGCTTTGAAAACAACTTGACTTTTAATTTGCTCTGTTTTATTTCCTGTACTTAACAGTTCTTTATAAACTGCTCTAGATAACATTCTAAAAAGAGAGAACTTTGCACTAGACTGAGAGAAAATAGCTGATTTCCTTTGTAAAACTGCATTCAGATAATAGCTGAGTAAAGCAGAGCAACAGGAAACAGGATAGAGTGTAATAAATTTTCTGTTAGTTCTTCAATGTAGATTACTTGTTACTTGTTTGAAGTGAATGTGCAGAACCAGAAAAATGTACATAAATTAAATGTAAATGGAAAAATCTTCTGTGTCTGGTGTTCAATATTATTTGCATTGCATACCTCACTGCACTTTATATTTGAGTGAATATTTGAGAGTTAATCATATATTTAGGAAAATAGTAGTAGCAGCATGTTATACTTGAGGATATAAAGCTGAATAATGTATTAATACTTGAGGCATTGTCCTGAATAATGGAAAATTGGAGATGTCAAATATATAAATACAAAATCAAAAAAGGGAGGTAAGTTTTTTTTTTTTTTTTAATCACTAATCAAAGTTTTGGAGTTGCTTGTATGGCAACATAGGAATCAGAAGTTTACCATAAAGGAACTGGTGAGCTACAGTATTAATTTTTTCTGTAGTTTTTAAGTCTTGATGTATAGAAATTTTTTTTTAAATAAGGTGTTCACTGCAAAAAGATTTCTTGGAATATGAAGAGATGCCTGAGGAGCCTTACAAAGAGCTGAGAAAAGAAGAGAAGCAAAAGGCAAAGGAGAAAGAGAAAGATCACCCAACTGAAATCAGAGTTTCAGAGAATAGCAAGGAGAAATAAGAAAGCCTTGTTAAGTGAAGAGTGCAAAGAGAGGAAAACAATAGAATGGAAAAAACGGGAGGTCTCTTCAAGAAATTTGAAGTTATCAAGGAAACACTTCATGCAAAGATGGGCTTGATAAAGTACAGAAAATGTAAGGATCTAACAGAAGCAGAAGAGATTTAAAAGTCATGGCAAGAATACACAGAAGAGCTATACAAAAAAGGTCTTAATGACCTGGACAAGCACAGTGGTGCGGTCACTCATTGTGAAGTCAAGTGGGCCTTAGGAAGCATTACTACAAACAGTGCTAGTAGAGGTGATGGAATTCCTGCTGAACTATTTCAGATCCTAAATAATGATGCTATTAAAGTGCTGCACTCCACTGAGTGCAATACCAGAAATGCGGAAAACTTAGCAGTGGCCACAGGACTGGAAAATGTCAGTCCGAAAGAAAGTCAATGCCAAAGAATGTTTAAATTACCACACAGTTGAGCTCATTTCAGATGCTAGTGAGGTGATACTCAAAATCCTTCAAGCTAGGCTTCAGCAGTATGTGAGCTGAGAACTTACCCATATACAAGATGGATTTAGAAAAAGCAGAGGAACCACAGATCAAATTTCTAATATCCGCTACATCATAGAAGAAGCAGGAGAATTCCAAAAATATCCCGCTTTATTGACCATGCTAAAGCCTTTGACTGTGTGAATCACAACAAACTGTGGGAAAAGATGGGAATACCAGACTACCTTACCTGTCTCCTGAGAAAGCTGTATTCAGGACAGAAAGCAACAGTTAGAACTGGTCATGGAAAAATGGACTAGTTCAAAATTGAGAAAGGAGTATGTCAAGGCTGTAAATTGTCACCCTGTTTATTTTGCTTATTTAACTTGTGTGGCAGAGAAGGCAATGGCAACCCACTTCAGTACTCTTGCCTGGAAAATCCCATGGATTGAGCGACTTCACTTTATTTTTTCACTTTCATGCATTGGAGAAGGAAATGGCAACCCACTCCACTGTTCTTGCCTGGAGAATCCCAGGGACAGGGGAGTCTGGTGGGCTGCCATCTATGGGGTTGCACAGAGTCAGACATGACTGAAGCAATTTAGCAGCAGCAGCAGCAGCAACTTGTATGCAGAGTACATCATGGAAAATGCCAGGTTGGATGATTTACAAGCTGGAATCAAGATTACCAGGAGAAATATAAACAACCTCAGATATGTAGATGATACAACTTTAATGGCAGAAAGTGAAGAGGTACTAAAGAGCCTGCTGATGAAGTTGAAAGTGGAGAGTAAAAAGGCCGGCTTAAAACTCAACATTACAAGAACGAAGATCATGGCATCCAGTCCCATCTCTTAATGGCAAATATAAGGGGGAAAAGTGGAAGCAGTGACAAATTTTATTTTCTTGGGCTCCAAAACCACTGTGGACATTGACTGCAGCCACAAAATTAAAAGATGCTTGCTGCTTAGAAGAAAAGCTATGACAAACCTATACAGTGTATTAAAAAGCAGAGACATCAGTTTGCTAAGAAAGATCTGCATAGTTAAAGCTATGGTTTTTCCAGTAGTCCTGTACAGATGTGAGTGTTAGAGTGTAATAAAGAAGGCTGAGGATGGAAGAATTGATGCTTTTGAATTGTGGTGCTGGAGAACACTCTTGAGAGCCCCTGGAATAGCAAGGAGATCCAGCCAGTCAATCCTAAAGGAAATCAACCCTGACCAGTATTTGGAAGGACTATTGCTGGAGCTGAAGCTGCTATATATATATATATATATATATATATATATATAAATAAACAAATCTGATCAGGTTGCTCATTTATTTGACGCACCCATTTCAAGCACAGTAACTTCGTTACAGAGCCCTTTATTTGTGGCATATTCTTGCCTTCTGTTTTAATTTCATACAGTGAGATTCTCCCATTTATAAGACATCTCACCCCACAACCAAAATAAAATGACACTTAGCAATTTCAATGCTCTTCAGTTCCATCAAATATCATGTTTTCTTTGCTTAGAATGACTGCCTCCTGTCCTTTGTAGTGAATCTCTACATGTCTTTTGAAATTAAACTCATGTGGACAATAAACACAGTTTTCCATTTACCATGTTTTGTGCTCTAGAACACCTGTTTAATTCTATGAGATTCAATTATCTCTTGTATAAAATGGGCATAATTACAGTATTCTCACAGAGCAGAGGTCAGCAAATTTTTCCTGTAGAAGAACACATAGTAAATATTTCAGGTTTTGCAAACTGTACAGTCTTGTCAGAACCACTCAACTCTGTTTTTATAGGATGAAAACAGTCCTAAACAATAAGAAAGTGAATCAGTTCAGTTCAGTACTCAGTCATGTCCGACTTTGTGACCCCATAAACCGCAGCACTCCAGGCCTCCCTGTCCATAACCAACTCCCAGAGTTTACCCAAACTCATGTCCATTGCGGAGAAGGCAATGGCACCCCACTCCAGTACTCTTGCCTGAAAAATCCCATGGGCGGAGGAGCCTAGTAGGCTGCAGTCCATGCGGTCGCTAAGAATCGGACCGACTGAGTGACTTCACTTTCACTTTTCACTTTCACGCATTGGAGAAGGAAATGGCAACCCACTCCAGTGTTCTTGCCTGGAGAATCCCAGGGATGGAGGAGCCTGGTTGGCTGCCGTCTATGGGGTTGCACAGAGTTGGACACAACTGAAGCAACTTAGTAGCAGCAGCAGCAGCATGTCCATTGAGTTGGTGATGCCATCCAACCATCTCATCTTCTGTCGTCCCCTTCTTCTCCTGCCCTCAATCTTTCCCAGCATCAGGGTCTTTCCAAATAAGTCAGCTCTTCGCATCAGGTGGCCAAAGTATTGGAGTTCCAACTTCAACATCAGTCCTTCAGATGAACACCCAGGCCTGATCTCCTTTAGGATGGACTGGTTGGATCTCATTGCAGTCCAAAGGACTCTAAAGAGTTTTCTCCATCACCACAGCTCAAAAGCATCAATTCTTCTACGCTCAGCTTTCTTTATAGTTCAACTCTCACATCCATACATGACCACTGGAAAAACCATAGCCTTGATTAGATGGACCTTTGTTGACAAAGTAATGTCTCTGCTTTTTAATATGCTGTCTAGGTTGGTCATAACTTTCCTTCCATGGAGTAAGCGTCTTTTAATTTCATGACTGCAATCACCATCTGCAGTGATATTGGAGTCCAGAAAAATAAAGTCAACACTGTTTCCACTGTTTCCTCATCTATTTGCCATGAAGTGATGGGACTGGATGCCATGATCATAGTTTTCTGAATGTTGAAAAGTTTTCTGAAAGTTGGCTTTAAGCCAACTTTTTCACTTTCTTCTTTCACTTTCATCAAGAGGTTCTTTAGTTCTTCTTCACTTTCTGCCATAAGAGTGGTGTCATCTGCATATCTGAGGTTATTGATATGTCTCCTGGCAATCTTGATTCTAGCTTGTGCTTCCTCCAGCCCAGTGTTTCTCATGATGTACTCTGCATATATGTTAAATAAGCAGGGTGACAATATACAGCCTTGATGTACTCCTTTTCCTATTTGGAACCAGTCTGTTGTTCCATGTCCAGTTCTAACTGTTGCTTCCTGAATAGGTGTTTCAATAAATATTTACAAAAAAAAAAAAAAAAAAAAAACAAAACTGAGGGCCAGATTTGACCTGAGAGACCTGACAGCTTGCAGTTTGCCTACTTCTGTCATAGAGTCATTACACGTAGTATCCTTTTCATGAAATAACTACTCAAAGTTGTTAAATGAAAATCCATAAGCCAAACTTTGCATATGAAATCAATCATGAAAATGAATTGAGAAAAATATATTAATATCAATTTTATAAAATCTGAAGTGTTTGCAAGCATTATGGTTAGGGTGTATATTCTCTGTATTTCAAAATGTGGAATAAATTTGGAATGTAACATAGCAGTTGTGGAATGAACAAAAACAAAACATGTCTGCCTTTTTCTTTGAAGGAAATCTTCTGCCGTATGTACATCTAAGAATACTTGAAACACAGATCAAATATTCTGAATGTATTTAAAAACTGACATCTTGCGTGACAGAATAAATTCAACCTGGGTCATATTTACATTTTACATAAACATTTTTAATACTTTTCTTCCAGTTTTATTACTTTTCTTCCAGTTTTATTGAGATATAATTGACATACAGCAACTAAAATTCCATACATTTAAGATGTACAGCATAATGATTTGATTATTTACATTATGAAGTGATTAAGTTTAGTGAGCATTCATTATCTCATAAAGATACAAAAATAAAGAAATAGAAGTTTTCATCACTTCTCTTGTGATGAGACTCAGGATTTACTCTTTTAACAACTTCTATGTATTAAAACAGTCAGCAATTTAATTAATTTATCATGTTGTACATTCCATTCTTAGTGCTTATTTATCTTAAACTGGAAATTTGTACCTTGTAGCTGCCTTCATTCAATTTCTCATCCCTCAACCCCTGACCTCTGGTAATCACAAATCTGATTTCTTACGAGCTTGTTTTTGAAGTGTAATTGACCAACAACATTATGTTAATTCCTGTTATGCAACATTGTGACTCAATATGTCCATATGTTTCAAAATGATCACCAAGATAAGTCTAGTTAATATATGTCACCATACAAAGATACTACATAATTATTGACTATACTCCCCACCTTGTGTATTTCATACCCATGACTCTTATTTTATACCTGAAAGTTTGTACCTCTTAATATCCCTCATCTATATCTTTCTTATCGCATCTCTTCCCCTTCCCAACTACTATGACTCAAAATCAAGATTAGGATGAATTAAATAATATTGTGAAAAAGATGCAAAATAGTTGAAAATTAAATTGAAAATTGGAATAACTTAGTACTATGTATTTTTGAACTGCCCTGTTGGAGAAGGCTCTTGAAAGTCCCTTGGACTTCAAGGAGATCCAACTAGTCCATCCTAAAGGAAATCAGTCCTGAATGTTCATTGGAAGGACTGATGCTGAAGCTAAAACTCCAATACTTTGACCACCTGATGTGAAGAACTGAGTCACTGGAAAAGGCCCTGATGCTGGGAAAGATTGAAGGCAGGAGGAGAAGGGGATAACAGAGGATGAGATAGTTGGATGGCATCTCCGACTCCATGCACATGAGTTTGAGCAAGCTCCAGGAGTTGGTGATGGACAGGGAAGCCTGGCATGCTGCAGTCCATGGGGTCTCAGAGTAAGACACAACTAAGTGACTGAACTAAACTGAACTGAGTACTATGTATAACTATTTCAACTTTTCCAATTTTTACAATTATCCCTATTATATTTAAATTATAGAAAACATAAGATCAATTTGGACACTATAAGTTTTATTAACGTACACAGAAACAAAAATCAGTATAGACAATTCAATGAATCATCAAGTAAATTTAGTAGGAAAAAGATCAATCAAACATATTGCTTCTCTGAACTAATAAGCTTCAAAAGTTGAAAGTCAATCTAGAAAACCCTAAGAATATACAGTCAATCATTGGAGATTAATGGAATCACTTATGAAAAGAAAAATACACTTGAGAATTGTGGGTGAAATGGAGCAATGTATTTACCTGAAAAACATGCCAGATTAGTCAAGAGATCTGGTGCAAGCAAGACTTGTGTGTGCATGCTCAGTCGCATCCAACTCTTTGTGACTCCATGGACTTCAGCTTGCCAGGCTCCTCTGTCCATGGAGTTTTCCACACAGGAATATTAGAGCGGGTTGCCTTTACCTCCTCCAGGTGATCTTCTTGACCCAGGGATCAAACCTGAGTCTCCTGTGTCTCATGCATTGGCAGACAGATTCTTTACCACTGAGCCACCTGGGAAGTTCTCACTCACAAGAATTAAATATGTGAAGCATGACAGATGGATTAACTATGTGAGGTTGGGAAAGAGATTTAATCTTTCTGGACTTCATTGATTACATCCTTATAAAGGAAGATTTAAAATTTAATGATTTATCAGTTTATTTAACTTTTTAAACATTGGCCATCATGCTGCATTTTAGCTCTTACAAGATTCCTAATATTAAGCATTGAGGATTTCCTTGGAGATGCAGAGAACAAAATCTGGAGTTATTGCTTGCTCATTTCCCTCTCGATTTCCTTAAGGAACACTCTTGAAACATTAGAAACAGTTATTATGAACGCATAGGACATGGATGATGTTTATAAATCATAGAAATGTAGAGGTTAAGAGAGAATGAGGGAGAGGAAGGGCGGTAGACAGAGGGGAGAAAGATAAGATTGAGGAACAGGATGAGTGAGAGAGGGAGGAGGTTGGGAGGAAGGAAAAATAGAAACAGGGAGACTAATAGCTATTGCTAATTAGGAAACACAGCACTAGAAAAATATTGATCACAGTAGAAAGATATTCAGGAATAACAGCAGGCCATTGTGGGAATTGCGAGTCAGTGTTCGGTCATTTTAAAAAATGTCTAGGTGCGGATTATGTGACAATTTTAAGACTAGATTAAAGTACAAGTTTGTAATGTCACACTATATATTACAGACGAGTTCATAAAAAAAAAAAAGAAACACAAAACCAACCCCAGGTTTGAGCTCTACTAAAGCTTTAAGGAGCAGGGCAAAAATCATTTCAGTTTGGAATACAATCATGCCATCAGCCATGAAAGCAAATCTGTAGCAAAGCAATAAAGCAAATATAATTTATGGACCCTTGTAGAGAATGGATGACTACATGGCTTCAGAATAGTGAAAGAGGACACCAAGAATAAATAAGAGAAAAGACAAAAATTAGACACCCTGAAGATCAGTTCTAAATAATGTGAAAGAATTTTTATTATAAAGCATTTCCATCATATAGACAGGCCAGTGTTACATGGAGCCAAAAAGAAATTATAGAAGGAAATGCTAACCTGGTTTTAGGGGGCAATGTATAAGCCCTGCCAAAGCTCTCTGCATCTATAGATAAAATGTAATGTTTATACTTAACTATGGTAGCCTAATAATGGCCTTTCAAAAATGTTGACACCCTAATTTCTGGAACCTATGAATATATTGCTTTAAATGGCAAAAGGGATTTTGCAGATGGAAGGAAGATTATAGACCATAAACTAGGGAGATTATTTTAGATTATCCAGATGGAGAAAATATAGTCATATGGGCCCTTAAAAATTCAGGAGAAAAGAAAAGCCAGAGACCTGTGAGGAAAGAATCATCATGAGATATTAAAGTACGAGAGGGATACTGCCTAAACTTTAAAGTTAGAAGGAGTGAGCCATGAACCAAGGGATGCTTTGATCCTTGGAAGCTAAGAGGAGCCCCTAGACTAAAGCCAACAAGGATCTGAATTCTGCCAACAACCAGCATGTGCCTTGAAGGGGGTCCTCCCCAGAGTCTCCAGCAAGGAATGCCACCTGGCTGACATCTTGATTTTAGCCTAGTAACATCTGTATCTTATTTCTTATCTATAGAACTATAAAATAATAAAGTTTTATTGTTTCAGGGAGTTTGTGGTATATTTTTAATACCTGAAATTGAAAATGAATGCACTTACAAATCACTATAGCTTAAAACTACAAGTGTAAACAAAAAAGTATACTCACAAGCATTGCATTTTGAAATACAAGATGTTTTAAAAGATGTAACTTCTTTAGATGGAACAAACCAAAACCAACCAACAGAACAAATGAAATGTAACTTCATTTAGTTGGAACAAAAGGTGTTTTTTCACCTATGTCTTCATAATTTAAACACATTAACTTCTTCAAACCAGTAAACAAATACTGAAGTGGCCTTGAGTGATTGGTACAGTGGACCTATTAAAAAGAGGATCGATTTTGTACTAAGGCAAGACCTATTAATTAAAGTAATAGAAATTACAAATTGGTCAGGTAGCTATTGAGTATGAAAATATTTAGTTTTTCAGTTGTCAGATCACATAGTTGAATATCTTAATAATTAATGCAACTTAATAGAATTTTTATAAGGTTGACTTTGATTAAAACTTGTCTATATGATGATATTGGAAATACTATGGTATCCAGCAGATTTACTGCAAATTCCTATATTAGAAGTTTAGTTTATAGATCAGTGTTTCATGTTTATTTTGTAGGGAAATACTACTTTTTAACATATCTAGATGGTTTATTTCAAAAAAAGTAATATATGACTTAAAATGAACAAATATTAAAAGCAGTATGTTCACAGACATACAAAGGAGAGTTATTTGAGAATGATTTAAATATAGTAATGTATAGAAGAATTTAAGAGATTATTTAAGATCTTGCAAATATGGTAGGACAAGTACTTTAACTGATAATCAAATTAAAAAAAAAAAAAACTAGATACACCAAATGATCACTACTCCTCCCTGAAATAGTGGTCTTCAATAGGACAAAATCAGATTATTTTTTAAATGTAATAAATATGTATATATATATATACTAAAAAGAACTACCATTTATAGATAATAATTAATTATTAGACTATCAATCCTTCATAATTTTCTCTTCCTGCATATCTATATTTCTATCTTCATATGACTACATGTAGAAAAAATATCTGAAAATATAATGAAGTGTTCATATCTCATTGTTGACCAAAAACAAATCTGCACTGGGAAAGGAACCCTCTTTTTCTTTTTTTAGACAGCTATTTTCAAGGCCTGCCTTAAGAAATCTTAATATAAAAAATACTATCTAATTTTAGAATGAATAGCTTAATTTAAAAATAGGATTTTGACATTCACTTAATCAAATATGATTTTTTTAATTTAAAACAAGCATTTATGTGAATTAAAAGAGTTTCTTTTTACTTATAAATGTATAAATTTAAATGAAGTAAAATATTAATAACCTTAAAAATTTTACCTTCAATCTGAAAAGAACCCACTGGAATAAAACTACTCCTGCTAAAATTTGCTTTTGAATGTGCATGCTCAGATTCACTGGATCTTTGCAAATACTCAACTAATTATTTTAAAGAAGAAAATTTTTGAAAATAAATTGATAGAATTGACATTTTTCAAAAGAAGAATGTTTTTGAAAATGATCGCTTATAGACTATTGAATATATTATTGGATATTTGTTATGTATTGCTATTTAAATAGAGTTTAATTTCATGTGATTCATTATTTTCACCAATATGTCTGAATTTAAAATATTTCTATAAATTGTATTCCACAAAACTTGTTTTTGCATGTTTGCCAGAGTTTTACAAATTGTATTTAATAGTTGATGGCTCTAATTGACATTTGGAAGGAATATCAGAAACAAAAACACATGACTCCAAATGTATTGTCTCATTCAAAAACATTGAGTACTCTTGATTGATTTTACAATGTTTAATAAATTTTAAAACAATTTGTCCAAAAATAAGCTTTTTTTCTCTATGTGTTTGTTTCTACTTCTCAACATCCTAAATTAATGTTCAGTCTAGTAAGTGGCCATCAGTTCAGTTCAGTTCAGTCAGTCATGTCCGACTTTGCAACCCCATAGACTACAGCACACCTGGTTTCCCTGTCCATCACCAACTCCCATAGTCTACTCAAACTCACGTCCATCGAGTTGGTGATTCACTCCAACCATCTCATTTGCCGTTGTCCCCTTCTCCTCCTGCCTTCAATCTTTCCCAGCATCAGGGTCTTTTCCAATGACTCAGTTCTTCGCATCAAGTGCCAAAGTATTGGAGTTTTAGCTTCAACATCAGTCCTTCCCATGAATATTCAAGACTGATTTCCTCCACGATTGACTGGTTGGATCTCCTTGCAGTCCAAGGGACTCTCAAGAGTCTTCTCCAACACAGTTCAAAAGCATCAATTCTTCGGTGCTCAGCTTTCTTTATAGTCCAACTCTCACAACCATAGCTTTGACTAGATGGACCTTTTTGGCAAAATAATGTCCATTTTATAATATGCTGTCTAGGTTGGCCATGGTTTTTCTTCAATGGAGCAAGCATCTTTTAATTTCATGGCTGCAGTGACCATCTGCAATGATTTTGGAGCCCCCAAAAATAAAATCTCTCACTGTTTCCATTGTTTCCCCATCTACTTGCCATGAAGTTATGGGATCGGATGCCATGATTCTAGTTTTCTGAGTGTTGAGTTTTAAGCCAACTTTTCCAGTCTCTTCTTTCTCTTTCATCAAGAGGCTCTTTAGTTCCTCTTCACTCTATGCCATAATGTGATGTCATCTCCATATCTGAGGTTATTGATATTTTTCCCAGAAATCTTGATTCCAGCTTGTGTTTCTTCCAGTCCAGTGTTTCTCACGATGTACTCTGCATATAAGTTAAATAACCAGGGTGACAATATACAGCCTTGACGTACCCCTTTCCCTATTTGGAACCAGTCTTTTGATCCATGACAGGTTCTAACTGTTGCTTCTTGACTTGCATACATATTTATCAGGAGGCAGGTCAAGCGGTCTGGTATTCCCATCTCTTTCAGAATTTTCCAGTTTGTTGTGATCCGTACAGTCAAAGGCTTTGACATAGTCAATAAAGCAGAAGTAGATGTTTTTCTGGAACTCTCTTGCTTTTTCGATGATCTGGTGAATATTGGCAATTTGATCTCTGATTCCTCTGCCTTTTCTAAAGCCAGCTTCAACATCTGGAAGCTCACAGTTCATGTACTCTTAAAGCTTGGCTTGGATTAGTTTGAGCATTACTTTGCTAGCATGTGAGATGAGTGCAATTGTGCAGTAGTTTGCACATTCTTTGGCATTTCCTTTCTTTGGGATTGGAATGAAAATCGAACTTTTCCAGTCCTGTGGCCACTGCTGAGTTTTCCAAATTTGCTGCCATATTGACTGCAGCATTTTCACAACATAATCTTTTAGGATTTGAAATAGCTCAACTGGAATTCCATCATCTCTACTAACTTTGTTCGTAGTCATGTTTCCTAAGGCCCACTTGACTTCACATTCCAGGATGTCTGGCTCTAGGTGAGTTATCATACCATTGTGATTATCTGGGTCATGAAGATCTTTTTTGTACAGTTCTTCTGTGTATTCTTACCACCTCTTCTTAATATCTTCTGCTTCTGTTAGGTCCATACCATTTCTGTCCTTCATTGAGCCCATCTTTGCATGAAACTATCTCTTGATATCTCTAATTTTCTTGAAGAGATCTCTAGTCTTTCCCATTCTATTGTTTTTCTCTATTTATTTGAACAGATCACTGAGGAATGCTTTATTATCTCTCCATGCTATTCTTTGGAGTTCTGCATTCAAATGGGTGTATTTTTCCTTTTCTCCTTTGCCTTTCACTTCTCTTCATTTCACAGCTATTTGTAAAGCCTCCTCAGGCAACCATTTTCCTCTCTGCATTTCTTTTTTCTTGGAGATGATCTTGATCCCTGCTTCCTGTACAATGTCACGAACTTTGGTCCATAGTTCTTTAGGCACTCTATTGGATCTAATCCCTTGAATCTACTTGTCACTACAACTGTATAATTGTAAGGAATTTGATTTAGGTCATACCTGAATGGTTTAGTGGCCATGCCAAGGGAGTATTGCATAATACTGTGCATTATTTTCTTAAAATGATCATATTTCATGTCTTATTAGAGCATTGCATTTATTTGCAATTTTCTCTTACAATATCTTGTTTTAGTAAAAATTTTATACTACTACTTTAATTTCTTTCAACTGTTTAATTTGCTTTTAAAGAATTTCCATGAAGGAGTACATGTGTGCTCTGTCCTTTTAGTCATGTCCAACTCTTTGCAACCCCATAGACTGTAGCCTACCAGGCCCCTCCGTCCATGATTCTTCTCACAAGAATACTGGAATAGGTTGCCATGACTTCTCCAGGGGATATTCCCAATCCAGAGACTGAACCCATGTCTCTTAATCTCCTGCACTGGCAGGCAGGTTCATTATCACTAGTGCCACCTGGGAAGCCAATCATTTTATTTTTTCATAGTTGAAGTTATGATTAAATAATAACATGGTAAAGAACCTACAAGAAAAGTACTCAGTATATAATATGCCATCAATAACTATTAACAAAAATTAGGTTATGTCATACTTTTAAACTGTTTGCTCTTATCAAGATCATTAGGATTTTCACTTACTCATATATCTACGTGATGTAAACTGAGATATTTATGAAAGAATTAGCAGTCAGCAATTATTAGTTTTTGAAGTTAATTTCTATAAATAATTAAGCATAATTGTAAGTATCCTAAAATATGATCTGTGTTTGAGCTGTACATAAGGAAATACAAATACATTTATAACTGTTACCACTCAGTAATCATAACAACAATTTTCTAATCAGTCATATGCCTCTTTTCCTTAATGAACAACATGAATCTTTCTAATTTAGCATGAATTGATCAGCTAGAAATAAAGCCAAACTTTTATTTTGGCTTAATTTAATCTTCCTTGAACATTTTTAGAATTCTAAAAACAGAATGAATCGTAAAAGGATTTCCACTGGTAAACTATTTCAACTTTCAGGAAATTATAAGATATATTCCATCACTTTCTGATCATTATTTAATGAAAAAGATTATTATTTGATATTCAAATATATCTACTCAGTTACTAATTTATATCCAACTCTAGTTTTCTTATTTATTTTGGTCATGGACTTAGAAAGGAAGCTATATAACATTTAGATATGACATACATAAAGCCCTAAATTGTTTACATTAAAAAGTAAGATTCATATTTAGTAAAACATCAACAAAACTGTAGTGAGAAGTTAAATAGTGATTTAGAGAATATGTAAAATAAATGGTCTTATAATATTTTAAAATATCCATGTTTATTTCTACTTTGTCCACTTTACAGTACAACATATATTTTAATCTCACTTTTGCTATTGTCATACCTTCTTTTACCTTTATCTTCATATCTGGGACTTTCAGATTTTTTCCTATTAAGCCATAAGAAAATAGTTAGCTGGTATTCTGCCATAAGAAGTTTGAAACTTTTTTTTATATATATATATCATTCTATTTGAACTTCTTTAGAAATACGGATGTAGATGAATGTGAATTTGTTTATATACACAATGCAAATATGGAAAGGTTTTGAGTTTTATGTTGTCCATTGTCATTTCCATAGCACTTTTCAATTATCACAGTATAACTTAACAAGCCTCTTCTATAACTGTAAATAGGTATAGTTTTAAATACTTAAAAATATCTCATATGTTATCAAAATTTTTTGCCTCTTTATCAATCCATAATTTAAAAATTGGTAACTTTTCTATATCAACTATTTTTCTTCATACAAGACAAGCTGATTCCATAAGAAAAAAATATTTTTTCTGCTTTTTTCTTTTGGGATCACATTTTATTATTAGGTCAATTCATTAGAATTCTACAGCTTCATGCCCCAAGCTTTCCAAATGAATTTGCCAAAAGGAAAGTATATATTTAATACTTTATGTTTAAATATTTATATTATTATAAACTTTATAACACACCATTAACTAAATAAAAAATTAGCAATACTATAATCTCCTAAATAATGTATATTGGTACATTATTTCTGAGTAATTAATCCTTCTAAAACTCTGAAGTTTAAAAGTTTTTTCTTATTGCACACTTTCTACACATCAGAAGTTTAGGAGAAATTTTTCTGGATGTTTTGGCTGAGAGTCGAGCATCAGGCTATGATCAAGTTGCCATTGTGGCCTTCATTGGAATTGGAAAATTCACTTCCAAGCTGACTTACATGGTTGTTGTTTAAGACCGCAGTTTTTCTCTGCCTGTTGGCTAAAGACATTCATTCCTTGCCATGTAGGCCTTGCCATAGACATATTGTCCAGATGATGTCTCAGCTGGGCTTAATCAGAGTGACAGATAAAATTTGAGTGTCTTGTAATTTATTTGTGGATGTGATATGTTTATTTTTGCTGTATTCAATTCATTATCCAAGCAAACCATGGTATTAATACACTATTGAAGATAATGAATGGCAAGAAAGGTTTCATGACCAGTTGGAAAAACAGCCATTGCATTATTTAATTTCAGCATATTTCATAGTATATCTACTTTTAATAAGAATACTAGGAAAACAGTTTGTCTCTGAAAATAAATTTAGTATCAATAAAATTCTCTAAAGTGAAAGTTGATTTTAATATTTCATATGATACCTTCACTACCTTCTTACTTATTTAACAGACATATACAGTTGTAGTGGAAAATTACATTTGTTTGAATAAATAATATTTAGCTTGGTCAGAAAAATATGTGATACAGTTTCATTCAGTTTGAGCCAATTACATTATTTTTATCGTGAGAAATGACTGCAAATTTCTACCACTGCTTTTTAAATGTCATAAACATGCCAGAACATATGATGTATCTTTGGGAATTTGGCTCAAGATCATTTGAGCATTATTCTTAAAACCAATTCAAAATGTTATATATCCTTGAAAGTGAAAGTGGTAGTTGCACAGTCCTGTTAGACTCTTTTCATCCCCATGGACTGTAGCCCTCCAGGCTCCTCTGTCCAAGGGATTTCAAAGAAAGAATACTGGAGTGGGTTGCCATTTTCTTCTGCAGGGGATATTCCCAACCCAGGAATCAGACCCAGGTCTCCTGCATTGCAGGCAGATTCTTAACTGGCTGAGCCCAAGCAAATTTGTATTTTCATAATATTTTACTTAACATAAACTCTATTTTTGAAAGACATTCACTATTTAGGAAGTATATATTAGATTAATGGTATGGAAACCTGAACGTAGTCCCTCCTTATCTGTCTCCTATGTTCACTTCTTCTTTTTGCTCCTAATATAATATATCTATTAAAGGCTTCCATCAGAATATTCCTTGGAGTTCTGAAAGTACTGTGAAAATCATTGGTTCTAAGTATTATTTGTGAAGAATTTATATAAATTGTTTGTAGCATTATCAGACCAGAAAACATGTCAAAAACACATGCTGGGGGAACTATATTCAGTATCTGTAATAACCTATAATTGAAAATAATCTGAAAAAGCATATTTACATATATATGTAAAACTGAATCACTTCATTGTACACCTGAAACTAACACAAATTATAAATCAAGTATACTTTATAAAAAATTTTAATGTATGCTTATGTAGTTATAGAGATAAATTTAAAGACCCACACCCACACACACACACACACACATTTCAGTCTTAAGTCTTCCTGAAATCTTGTAGTCATGAAACTTGTCTCTCTGCCAAATTTGGGCTATCTGCCCCATCTGCTATGAGGTAGAATATCTTAATGTTTCATGGACATTTGATCAGTGTAGGATTCATCATCCTACTATAATAAAGTAGGACAAAAATTTTACTAAACAGAAGAAAATTCTCAGTTCAGAAACATGAATATCACAATTTAAAATATGATCACTTTGAAGAAACATCCATACAAGGTCAATGTAGAGGTAATATTTTGGTTATAAAATTATTTTATTATTCTAATAAATTATGTATAACATTAAATTAGCAATATGTTCATGCTTTCAGCCTCATTATGCACAAATTAAATTTCAGCTAATCAAGTGAACCATTTAATGACTATTAGAATAGTATCATCCTCTTCCATGTTATGCTATGAAGTATCTAATTCTTCTGGGAAATAATCTAATGAAAAGTATAGACATTGACTGGAAAATTGTGAAGATATCAGATATATTTGTACTGAAAGTCATAAAAATTACCATCAACTTTTATGTAGGGTGAAAACTGGGTTCATAATATATGTATCCTTGGATCATCATTCAAAATATTGGTGTTTGCCAAATTCCCACTGCCATCTCTGTGTTATTTTGACCAGAGCATAATGAATGCTTACAAAAGAGTCATCTCATTTCTCATTCTGAAGTCTCATAATATAAATTACTTAATTTTCTTTTAGCCACTTGGCATTGCTTACTTTGTAAATTTTGCTTTTGCAGCAGTTATTCCAACAAGGTATCTGAAAGAAGGCATTTTAAGTTTATTCCCTAATTAGAACTACCCTGACTGGCAGAAGAACAAAGGAAGTGGCAGATTGGAGTTTTAACATGATTTCATATTCATCTTGGTTGCCAAGGCTAAACTTGTAATTAAGGGATAATCCCACAGCAAGACCAGACACATAAGCAAATAAACACAACACAGGCCTATGCTTATGGGGCATCTTTATTTAGTTCTTGATTCAGAGAAATATTTTTAAAGGGTTATGAAAATACTTACCATAACAGCACACTGCACTTTAAGAATCTCTTTTCATGCTGAATCCTGATATATTACCTCATTCTAAGAGGAACCTTTTCCTTTTTTGAAATTAGAAACTGTTCCTAAATGATAACTAAAATTTATTTTTTTTTTTAAAAAAGTAAACTAGTACTAACTTCATTAAAACCTAAGTTTCACAAGTTTTAGAATCAGACAAATCTTGGCTTACTCACTCACCCTCTTACATAACTTCTTTCTAATTGTTCTTTGGTTCAGTTTAGTCACTCGGTTGTGTCCCACTCTTTGCGACCCAATGGACTACAGCAACCCAGGCGTCCCTGTCTATCACTAACTTCCGGAGCTTGCTCAAACTCATGTCCATTTAGTTGATGATGCCATTCAACCATCTCATCCTCCGTCACCTCCTTCTCCTCCCACCTTCAATCTTTCCCAACATCAGGGTCTTTTCCAGTAACTCAGTTCTTTGCATCAGGTGGCCAAAATATTGGAGCTTCAGCTTCAGCATCAGCCCATGCAATGAATATTTAGGACTGATTTCCTTTAGGATTGACTGGTTTGATCTCCTTGCAGCCCAAGGGACTTTCAAGAGTTTTCTCCAACACCAGAATTCAAAAGCATCAACTCTTTGGTGCTCAGCTTTCTTTATAGTCCAACTGTCACATCCATATATGACTATTATCCATACAAAGCTATGGAAAAACCATAACTTTGACAAGAGGGACCTTTTTTGGCAAAGTAATGTCTCTGCTTTATAATATGCTATCTAGGTTGGTCATAGTTTTTCTTCCAAAGAGCAAGCATCTTTTAATTTCATGGCTGCAGTCACCATCTGCAGTGGTTTTGGAGCGCCCAAAAATAAAGTCTCTCAATTTTTCCATTGTTTCACCATCTATTTGCCATGAAGTCATGGGACTGGATGCCATGATATTTGTTTTCTGAATCTTGAGTTTGAAGCCAACTTTTCCATTCTCCAATTTCACTTTCATTAAGAGGCTCTTTAGTTCTTCCTCACTTTCTGCCATAAGGGTGGTGTCATCTGCATGTCTGAGGTTATTGATATTTCTCCCAGCAATCTTGATTCCAGCTCGTGTTTCATCCAGCCCAGCATTTTTCATGATGTACTCTGCATATAAGTTAAATAAGCAGGGTGATAATATACAGGCTTGACTTATTCCTTTCCCAATTTGGATTGATAAGTAGGTTAATTACTCTTGCTGCTGCTGCTGCTAAGTCACTTTAGTCGTGTCCAACTCTATGCGACCCCATAGACGGCAGCCCACCAGGCTCCCCTGTCCCTGGGATTCTCCAGGCAAGAACACTAGAGTGACTTACCATTTCCTTCTCCAATGTGTGAAAGTGAAAAGTGAAAGTGAAGTCGCTCAGTCGTGTCCGACTCTTAGTGACCCCAGGGGATGCAGTATAAAGATTAAATAAAGTATAATGCACTGAGTTTTGGTCATGACTTATGTGTATCTGACTTAGTCTTCTTACATAAATAATTATAGAACAGGAAAATCTTTAGGAAGTGATGTTTCAGGTGTTGAACGCTTCAATACCATATCCGTTCCAATACTCTAAGCACAGTTGAAAGAGAGTTGAACTCAAACAGAGAACATTGTTCTAACTGGATGGAAGAAATAGAGAACAGACAGAGGACTGCTGATTTGACTGGAATTTAGGCTGATTTCTGGGAAGGAGAATGCCATCAGTTTTGGAGATAGGATTTCAAAATGTTAATTTTGGGGATTCACAAACATTCAGACCATGACATGATAGGAAACTGTCATAAAAGTATGGGAAGGAGTTCTAAGAGGAATAAGGAAGATTATGTACATGGGCCAAAAGAATAACTTCAGATTCATATAGGGATAATGTAAGGCCTGAAAAACGATATAATTTTGTGGAGAAATGGCATGGGTTAAAGGGACTATGAAAATGAATTCAGATGTATTATGGCCAAGATGGCCTTCATGTTCCTCTCAGCTTGATTTAACTTTAGACAGTTTCTCCCTGCTCTTTAAATTCCTTTTCTTAAAGCATTTACTTTAGAAAATTGCAATTGCAAATTCTTTCTCTAACCTCTTTGAAAAAATGGTTATAAGTCTTATTAAAGTTTTTTGCCAACTTTAAGAGCCAGAAATGCCTTTTTCAAAGACCTGAGAACTATCTTTTTCAAATGTAAGCCTTGAAGGAGGTAACACCCTGTCTCTGTCTCTATGGGAGAATAGGAGTGGCTTTTCAGTAGGTGCATTGCTCCATATTGTCACACTATCTCCAGTCATGAAGATAGGAAGAAGTTTACTTTTTCTTTGATTAAATCTGTCACGCGAGTGTATGTTCCTCGGTTCTTTGTCTCGTTACAACAAAGATTTGGAGCGATGGACATTAAAGCCCTTGGCGCGTCACAGCTCTCGGATCTTGGACAAATCGTGTTATAGCTCTTAGGCAAATCAGTGTTACAGCTCTATTTTATTTAGAAGATAGCAGGAGAGAGAGAGAAAGAGAGAATGAGAGAGTGAGAGAGAGAGAGAGAAAGAGCGCATGCACGCGGGAGAGAGTCTGTGAGAAAGCGCTTTAGCTCCTCCTTTTATATGTTTTTTTCCCTCCACCTGGGCCTGCCCTATGCAAATTGGGCTTAGCCAGGAGTGCTATTTGTTCTGCCTGAAGTCTTCACTCTGGTCCTCGGACCTTCCTTTGACCTTCCTTGTCTTTTAGCCACTGCCATTTTGGACTCCTTTCCCCTATTCTACCTACCTAACAAATCTAACTAGCAAATAAAGGTGGCCTATGGCACTCTACTCCAGTACTCTTGCCTAGAAAATCCCATGGACAGAGGAGCCTGGTAGGTTGCAGTCCATGGGGTCGCGAAGAGTTGGACAGGACTGAGCGACTTAACTTTCATTTTCACTTTCATGCATTGGAGAAGGAAATGGCAACCCACTCCAGTGTTCTTGCCTGGAGAATCCCAGGGATGGGGGAGCCTGGTGGGCTGCCGTCTAGGGGTCTCATAGAGTCGGACACGACTGAAGTGACTTAGCAGCAGCAGCATGATCCTATCACCACCACCTCGGCTATTAAAAACTCTCCAGCCTATTGTTTCAGGGAGTTCATTTCAGCCTCTTTCCCTCTCTGCAGTAGTCTTAAATGATTTTTCTTACCTGGTTAACTTTGTCCTGTGCAGGTTTTACTTGACAACTGCTTATCTTCCTTGCTTTCTTCTGGAGAGTTGTATTATTACAACCCCTACTCAACTTTATGCCCAGGGAGCTCTAGCTTGCTTTCATTAGCTGTAGGGCAACTCCCTAAATAGTGCTCCTTGAAACACAATATTGACCTGCCTATAGAAAAGAGTGATAAATTGGCTTGGGACAGTAAGCTAGAGAAGAGGCACATTATCCTTTGGGAGTCAGAATCTGTCTAGGATAAACAATTCTTAAGTAATGGTCTCTGTTTCATCACTATTATAAGAAATCTTGTCTTCCCAGATGCTGACACGTTCTATTGGAGTAATCATGGAAATGTGTACTGACATTTAATGATAAATCACAACATTTTTGCAATATAATGCCTGGTGCAATCTTGATTTTACCTTTCAAAAATTTCAAAATTTTCCCACAATATTCTATGTGTATAGCACACAAATATACAGTACTTATTTCTTTATGTATATTGCTTCATAGTCAGAAACCCTAGAGACTCATATAGCAAGGTGCAACAGAACTCTTTCCTTCTTAAATAATACTACTTTATCTATCCTGGCAGTTGGAGATTGACTGCTTCATTAGCAAGTCAATGCCTGTCCAAGATTCCTATTGATGCTATGATGTTTCTATCAGTGCAGATCCTTTTCTAATTGTAGTAGAAGTATGCTGTTTAAATGTTCCAAGTGGAGTATTACCAGTTAAGGCAATAAATTTCCTTAGCAAGTGTGTATATTTGCAAATGTATGTGTCTTTATCTATCTTTCCTTTTCTGAGATCACCAAATTTGCAAATCAAGCATACCAGAAAGAAAGAGTTCTAAATTGATTAATTATTCTATCTGCATTGAAGAAATAGAAAGAGACAGTGCTTCAGATAATCAACATTCAAGTTACTCAGAGATATACAAGCTGGATTTATCATTTTGAATTGCTCTTGACATCTAATAATTTTTAGCTTGAAATAATTTCGTTTTCTTTGATTTTCATGCATTTCAGCCTTTTCAAAATATAGCTTATTCAGTTAGATCAGATAATCTCTATTATTAAAATAGTTTAAAGTTTTCAGATTATTTTTCCTAATTTTTATGTTTTCTTTTCACTATTTATTTTATATACATTATTATTAACTTGGAGAACTCTTATTCTGTTTACTTTAGGCCTGTCATCTTACTGGTAAATGACCATTAGATTATTATATGTACACATAAGGCTGCCAGATATAATTAAAATATTGCTAAAATAATGTTTTGGTATGTTTTTCATCTATTTACTGTTTGCATATTTTATTATAACTTTTAGTCAGCTGGTGATTTGGCTTTATCTTTTTCTTATGATTGATGTTGCTAACAATTAATGTGGTGTTAATAGACCCTTCAGGAACCTAAATTGAGTATTTTGGATCCCAAACGAAAGGATTGTAGGTTGTTGAACTTGTACTTATGGGATAGGTAGTACAATGCTGTGGTTCTTTCAACTGGGAGTTAATGTTGTGTCCCTTTTTTGAATACTTACCCATGTTATCAGCTTCCCACTAGTGATAAAGAACCTGCTTGACAGTGCAGGTAGACATAAGAGACACGGGTTTGATCCCTGGGTGGGGAAGATCCCCTGGAGGAGGGCATGGCAACGCACTCCAGTATTCTTGCCTGCAGAATCCCATGGAGAGAGGAGCCTGGCAGGATGTAGTCCATAGGATCACACAGAATCAGACAGGACTGAAGCAACTGAGCATACCCATGTTATCAGTTTGTTACATCAAAAGTTAGAACCTGTCTTTTGTTGGCTTATTTCACATAAGACCTGATCACAGGAATGGAAGAAGTTATCTAATTATTGGTTTTAATATCACAAGAAATTAGCTTGGTCTGATGGCGTACAGAATGCACAGGAAGATTAGAGATGAATTTATTCAGTCCAGCACAATAACGAGGAACATCTCTAAGAAAAGGGAGTCCTAAGGCTCTATAGAGGCAAGCAACAAGGAAGTCATCAAGAAGTCTTAGGATAGTACGTGGGGTGATAGAGGTGAGTATTATATCAGATTGTGCAGGGTTGGAGGAGCACTGTGGTCCTCTGTGGTTAGTTATTTCCTTGAACACAAATGAGTGGGGGATTTCTTAACTGCTTCACTTTTCCAGGGCCAAAAATCAGGTAAAGTTTAACATTATCAAGGCAAATATCTAAAAGATCATGCTAGAGTGCAAAGTTTTATCCTGGTAATAATGTATATAAAGCCTAAAATTAGTCACTATCTGAATCATTAAATTAAGCTGATTTTTTTTTTTTCAATGACAGTAAGTGTGATTCCCCAGTCTCCTCCATTTTGGTTAATGACACTTAGGCTTTTTCTCTTTCCAAGAGAAATATTAGGAAACAATAAGCATGATTCATTGCTTAGAGACATATGCACAATTTGTGGGTGAATATCTCATGCTTTTGTCAATTCCTTTTTTATAAGCAATATAAATTATTTTAAGGGAATAGAATGGCTCAGAGTCTGTAGTAACATATTTTGGGGAAACTAATGCCAAGTTTATGGGCTCTACATCCTCCAGATGACAAAAAGACTCTTATCTGGAAGATAGCCAATATCTTTGTCATAAGATGCAGGATTTTCAAAGGATCTCTGGCTATAGGTACTCTCCCCTAGTCATATATAATTTTTTCTCTCTCTCCTGTTTATCTCAACAGCTCCTTTATATAATTAGTACTTACTGAATCTTTCCTATGCATTAAATTGGTACCACCAGAAATATATACTCTTGAAATTTATACATTTTTTCCTTCCATCACTGATATTTTATTTTTCTGAAACCATTAAAATACTTTTTCTCTCTGAAATGTTATTTCTTTTCCCTTATGTCAGTCATTCTGAGTGTTCATTTTTTTATTTGTTTATCTTTTCCTACTGTTCTTTGGATATCTAATGATCTCTGGATGGCAGTTCATTTTTAGGAGTGAGGAGCTAAGTGAATTGATTAACATTGCTGCAGTGGATTTTCTGTTTTTGTCAGCTTTTCCATGAATGAAAGAATTAGCCATATTTTTGTATTATATTAGAATAGGGATAAAATTAATATGCTCACTTTTAGGATGTGGATAAGAAACTGGCAAACAGGGAGAAGGGCTCATGCTAAGACAATTCAATCCTGAAAGCTAATCCCTAGCTTTTTTCTGACAGGCCACCCATTCTGAGAATTTTTTTCTCCCCCTTTGGGAGAAAACTCCATTCTGCTGAGGAAAGAGAGGTAAATGGTTAAAATTTCAAACATCACTTTCATTAATCATGTTATTTCCTTCCAGATTCATTTGTTAAGCAGTTGATTTGATGACTAATGTTTCATTAAGTTTGATGCTTCACCCATTCAACATATATTTATTGACCAAAACTGTTCTAGTTCTGAAAACCGTGTCACTGAAGATATTGTACATAAGCCCTAGCCTCGTAGTGGTGATCCTCTTTGGTAAGGTTCAGAAAAGTAAACAGATTACAGCAGTAGAACAGGGTAAATTATTCAGCAGATAAAGTAAAGGATGTTATGAAATCAATCAGAACTATTACTAGTGCCAGCTTTGGGGACAAGGTCATAGAAAGCTGAGACATTGGTTAATCAGGAGTCAGCTTGGCAAAGCAGGTAGGCTGGGAGAAGAAGAGTAATTATGAACAGCAAAGGAACTGCATATACATATAAGGAACTTGCCACAGTCCAGTGAAGTTGGTAAGAGTAAGCTCAGGGAGCTATGTGAGCAAAAGCCAGACTGAGTAATTAAAAGATAGGATTGGAGAACAGCTCAGTGACTTGCTTGTGATGAGGAACACAGGGACCTGTTGGCATTGGATTATAGAAAATGAATTCTCTTATATTCTCTGTAAGTCATTCCATTCTGGTAACAGATCTACATGCAAATAAAAAATTTTAAAATTATTAAAATATAACCAGGCATTTCATAGGATATGCTTGATAAGAGAAAGAAAAGCAGTTTAGGGAGTTTATATTATTGAGTGAAATGAATTAGATATAGTGATATTCAATTCATGTTTTATAAGCAAACATACAGTGGGGGAGAGCCTTGAGACAAATATCAGAGTGAAATGGCAGATCATTTGCCAAAATGCCTTTTTTTCTAAATGGGAAAGAATGGAGAGATGAAATGAAAGCCCATTTAAAATCCGGCTCAGATGTTGAGATCAGTTCAGTTCAGTCACTCAGTCATGTCCGACTCTCTGCGACCCCACGAATCGCAGCACACCAGACCTCCCTGTCCATCACCAACTCCCAGAGTTCACTCAGACTCACTTTCATCGAGTCAGTAATGCCATCCAGCCATCTCATCCTCTGTCGTCCCCTTCTCCTCCTGCCCCGAATCCCTCCCAGCATCAGGGTCTTTTCCAATGAATCAACTCTTCACATGAGGTGGCCAAAGTACTGGAGTTTCAGCTTTAGCATCATTCCTTCCAAAGAAATCCCAGGGCTGATCTCCTTCAGAGTGGACTGGTTGGATCTCCTTGCAGTCCAAGGGACTCTCAAGAGTCTTCTCCAACACCACAGTTCAAAAGCATCAATTCTTCGGCGCTCAGCCTTCTTCACAGTTTAACTCTCACATCCATACATGACCACAGGAAAAACCACAGCCTTGACTAGATGGACCTTTGTTGGCAAAGTAATGTCTCTGCTTTTGAATATGCTATCTAAGTTGGTCATAGTTTTTCTTCCAAGGAGTAAGCATCTTTTAATTTCATGGCTGCAGTCACCATCTGCAGTGATTTTGGAGCCCCCCAAAATAAAGTCTGACACTGTTTCCACTGTTTCCCCATCTATTTCATTGCAGATGGATTCTTTACCAGCTGAGCCAGAAAAGTCCAAGAATACTGGAATGGGTAGCCCATTCCTTCTCCAGTGGAGCTTCCCTACCCATGAATCAAACTGAGATTTCCTGCATTGCAGGTAGATTCTTTACCACCTGAGCTACGAGAGAAACCCTTTAAACCACCAGAGGAGAGGAATACCCCAGTTTTAATAGTCTTCAGCAGCACATATTGTTTTAAACACATCAAAATTACCTGCCCTTTCTGGATTAAAAACTTCAGGAAATACTGTGGCTGATTCATTTTGATATTTGGCAAAACTAATACAGCTATGTAAAGTTTAAAAATAAAATAAAATTAAAAAAAAAACTTCAGGAAATAGAAAATTGATAACATTTTGGAAAGTATTTTTGGATTTAAACACTCATCTTCTATTGAGTTTTTAAAAATTTTTTTCTTGATGAAGAATTAATTTATAGTAATGAATTATAAAGAGAAGTGAATAAGTGTTAATTCAGATGCACTATATATTGTTATGCAATTAATAATATATTAGTAATAAGTTAGTGTGGTTACATATGGTTAATGATCTGAATACACCTTCATTCCCAAAGAAGAGCAAACACTTGGGAAACCAGAGAATCAGTGACACTCAGAAAAGGTTTGAGGCTCAAGATATTTCATAATTGTTAATAGCATTAAAAAATTAATTGCTGCTAAGCACAGACATTATTTGGAAAGTAGAAATATCTCAATGTATTTTGCTATGAATAATGATAAAGATTCACCTTAAAAATAGGCCATACCTCTCAAAATTAGAAGCCAACAACAATAGCTTCATCTCATGGTAGACAAATTATCTGTACTTGGATTGGCTAATTTATGAACTTGACTCGCATATATTTATTTTGACGTTTTTCTTAGATTGTATTATAGTATTCTACATGAGAAGTATTAATTTCAGTGGATTTTTTATGAGTGTACATACCATAATTCAAGGACCAAAATTTTACATCTACTGCTGCCATTTGCTAACTGTATGAAATTGGCAGGTAATTAATCTCTGTACCTTAGTTCTTTTATTAGTAGCATGAGAGTGGTGTTATGCAAATCTCATTTTGTTGCTGAGAGAACTAAATGCATGCTAACTACAAGCTAAATATCTCCCACCCATAAACATCAAAATAATAGGTCTTTTTAAAAGGATACTTACCTTTGTTTAACTTGAAAGCTCTTCAGATGAAAATACTGACTCTTATCACAAAGTTTGTCATCACTCTTGCCCATGCTTCAAATGAATGACTTTAATAATTTTGCTGTTTAATAATATGTGTATGCTCATGAATGCTTCCCAAAACATTGATCTTGTAGTAATAATACGGAAGAATACAATGTATAGCTAAATGATAGATCCTTCAGCCTCAAAATTTCATTTGGCACATGGAAAGAATTAAAAATAGTTGCTTATACTATTATTTGATCATTGATATTAACTTTATTAATGACTATAGAATTAATTTTAACTACTTTACATGCAGCAGTCTTCAACTGGCATGCTAAAGGCTATGGTTACATGTTTTGTTTCTTTCATTTTCTCCTTTTTTCTAAAAACTGTTTACAGATTTTAATTCTAAACTTTTTGGTTCAAAGTTATGACTGCCAATTTTTCATCCTAATGCTTCACATAATTAATAAAAAGGTCCCTATATGTTCAGGTGGGCTTCTCTGGTGACTCAGTGTTGAAGAATCCACCTGCCAATGCAGGAGATGTGGGTTCGATTCCTGAATCTGGAAGATCCCCTGGAGAAGGAAGTGGCAACTTGCTCCAGTATTCTTGCCTGAGAAATACCATGGATAGAGGGCCCTGGTGGACTACAGTCCATGAGGTCCCAGAAGAATTGGACATGGCTTAGTGACTAAACGACATGTTCATATAATATTTCACTCATTTGCTTCTACTTCTGTATGTTCCTTTTTCCATATCTACTTTGTTTTTAATGTCAGAGTTGTGTGATATACATTTCATTATCTCTCTACTTTCTAATCCCTATGTTTTTATACTTGCATATTAATTTTCTTTTCCTTAAAATAATTAAAGTTTGAGACCTATAATAATACCCATAATATTACATGTTTTAAATTTTCATGTTGAAATTTTTGTTTTATAATTAAATTTAAATAACCACTTGTGTATATATGTATACTCATATGTATATACACACATATATCCTGCATTGCTCATCAGTCAATATCTTTTAATAGAAATTCACTATATGTGTATACTTTAGAACATGAAAAGTAGCTATCATATGGAATTATTGGTCGTAAACTTTACTCCTTGAAACCTTTTATTCCTAGCACCACTGCCTTTTTTCATTTATTGATGCAAAAGATAAGTTGAATGGGAACTTGATTTTTGCCCAGTTACAGATTATTCAATATTTCTCTGACTGTCTTTGTTTGATAAACTACTGTGCACCAGGGAAGCATTCTGCTTCTTGCTTTGTGTTTGACCTCAGTTCTGTTCCAGGAAGAAAATATAGTTATGTCTGATCTTCTTGTAGCTCTGACCCTCCATGGCGTTGAAGAACATCCATTGAAGAACATCTAGTGAAGTGCAGTGAGCCTGCTTTCTATTGTTTTGCCCACCTCTGCCCTTTGGTCTCCCAGTACAATGTCAGGTGACTGTAATTAATCTACAGTGACAAAAGCAGGTTCAAGTGGCCTATTTCCTGTTTGACCTTTTGTCTCCCCTGGATTTTGTGCAACAGTGGGTGAGATTTAGATTTGTAGCAAACACCTTTTATTTCCTATGTCATGACCCCTCAATTCACTAGAATTTCAGTACAACTGTGGTAAAGAACTTTGAACACTTTGACCCACACCTGAGTTCAAGTGCCTTCCGCAGTGTCTCTTCACTTTCACACCTCAGATTTCTCTCTAAAGTTAAAGGGAAGGCACTAGCCCTTCAAAACACAAAGTTCACACTCCTGGGAAGCAATTTGCAACAGATGGGGAGAAGCAGTAGATTCATAAAGGCCTCAACTTGCAATCCCTTACATGGATGACTTTGATAGTTATTCTGTAAGGTTTCATTTTAGTTTTTATTTTCCTTCTGTGTTTCTCACTAGCAACTCCTTTACTCAACTGTATGGAATTTACTTTCAAATAAATTACTAGTGCTGAGGTATACCTTCCAGGAACTGGGAAGCCCCAATGGCTCAAGAGGTAAAGAATATTCCTGCTGTGCAGGAAATGCAGGAGACATGGGTTCAATCCCTGGGTTGCAAAGATCCCCTGGAGGAGAAAATGGTGACCCACTCCAGTGTTCTTGCCTGGAGAAATCCATGGACAGAGGAGCCTGGAGAGCTAGAGTCCATGGGGTCACAAAGAGTCAGACATAAAAAAACACGCACACACAACAAATTAAAACCAGATCTTTCCAGTTTTCCTCTTTCTATTTCTGCAACACCATGCTATTTTCCCATGACTTCCTTGTAGCTCAGATGGTGAAGAATCTGTCTGCAGTGCAGAAGACCCAGGTTCCATCTCTGGATTGGGAAGATCCTCTGGAGACGGAAATGGCAATCCATTCCAGTATTCTTGCCTGGAGAATCCCAGGGACAGAGGAGCCTGGTGGACTACAGCCCATGGGGTTGCAAAGAGTTGGACACGACTGAGCAACTAACACTACTATTACTACATGCTACTATCCCATAGAGGAGAGGTGTGAGTTGCGCTTTATCTTCTTCCTTCAATATAGTACTAAATGTATTAGACCTTGCAGAAATTCATGCTTCTGACACGTAGCAAATATCAGTTCAGTTCAGTTCAGTCACTCAGTCATGTCCAACTCTTTGAAACCCCATGAACCACAGCCTCCCAGTCCATCACCAACTCCCGGAGTTCATCAAAACTCATCATTGAGTTGATGATGCCATTCAACCATCTCATCCTCTGTCGTCCCCTTCTCCTCCTGCCCTCAATCTTTCCCAGCATCACGGTCTTTGAAAATGAGTCAGCTCTTCACATCAGGTGGCCAAAGTATTGGAGTTTCAGCTTCAACATCAGTCCTTCCAGTGAACACCCAGAACTGATCTCCTTTAGGATGGACTGTTTGGATCTCCTTGCAGTCCAAGAGACTCTCAAGAGTCTTCTCCAACACCACAGTTCAAAAACATCAATGCTTGGGTGCTGAGCTTTCTTCTCAGTCCAACT